>NC_084472.1:109550426-109810426 GCF_027409185.1 Cynocephalus volans
TTTTCTACCTGTTCTAAATTGAAAATATCTGCTTTAAATACCTCCCAATTACTGAATAAAACAGAGCAAAAGAAAATATTGGTTAATAAACTAATGGTACTTGATTCAGAATGTATCTAAAGTAAGCAAACATAATAGTTACAAACTTGTTATTTAAAATGTTGGCTGGTATGTATGCTTAACTGCCACCAGAAAAATTAAGTGCCTATGAATGGTAGAACAGTTTTACAAAGCGATAAGGAACTCTTATGTTATCATCACTACCACACTCTGTTTAAAAGTCTCTAAGCTAAACACTCAACTGGTAATTCAATAATTCCTTTCTATCATTACTTTCTTAGAAACAGGGAGATGGAAAAGGCAATACTGATGACTTTGTATTTATTATTTGCCTATTTAAATCCTTTCGGTCACCTATCACAATGTGTCATGAAGCATTTCAGACCTACTCCTCCACATACCAGCCAGGTTTCAGAGCAGGACACTGTTGTAATTGCTCTAGTGAAGAAAGACATAGTGCTTCCTGCTTCAATGGCAGACAGATGCATGTGCTTATGAAACTCAGACAAACAGAAAGCAGTGTGTACAACGGAAACAGTAGCTGGCTACTACACAAAGTTCTAGCATTTAATCTTTTATTGTATAGCTCCTCTAAGTTATTTTTTTAAAATGAGAAATAAAAAAAGAAAACAACCTAAGTTCTATCATAGTACCTAAACTCTATCAAAAAAAAATTCATAGTACTTTCACCAAATTAAAAGAGTTGTCCTCTAAAGCAAAAACAAATGAATAAAAAAACACCTTCTTCTTCAGTATAATCTAAAAATAATCTAACAGACCTGATATGCCTTAGACTCCTTTCAAATATTTCACACTGAGGGAAGTTCAGAAAACTTGGCACTTAAAAACAAAACAGTATGTGGGGATATTAGTAGGTTTGCATAATGCTTACTAAGTGCAAAAATAGTTTTATTATAATACAGTTGAAATAAAGTTGGATATTTTGTATCATATTCAACAAAATAAATTCTATTTTATTATCATAAACTCAAGTTCACTGACCCCCTCAGGGACACAATATTGTTTTTAGTTATCAGTCTCTTGGCATACTTAAATATCAACAGGTGGCAAGTAAGAAAGCCTGCATTGGTGGCTTATAACTACCACCACCACATATGTTGCCTTGGCTGTGTCCCATCAGGCCTTCCTCAACACCAGACCAAAACATTATGATAAAATACAACATAAACAATTGAAAAACAAATGTGCTAGTCTTGCCTTACAAGTGAAATCTCAACTGGTTGAAAGTTCCGGATAAAAGAATATGACATGGGAAGGATCTACTTTGAAGAGAAGAATTGTTTGCAGAAAGGAATAGATTAATCTTTTGATGCTAGAAAAACTAAGAATATATCTATAGTTTTAAGTCATTTTTAAAGATGCAGATTTTAGCTTAAGGAAAAATTTAATATTCTAATAATTTGGACGTGTAATGTTATAAAAGGGACGTGTTACTGGAAATGTTCGTATCTCTAAGATATATAATGGAATTCTGCACTGGGTGGGAGATTATACTAGATGACCTGAGTTCTCTCCCAATGCTGACAATCTATTTTAATGGAGAAATATGCCAATGAACTAAAAAAGAAATAAAGAGAAAGGACTGACACTCACCTCTGGCACAAACGAAACAGAAGCCTACATTTACAGCAGAAGAAGAGTTACTGCTCCGTTTGGAATGATTACTACAGATGAGAATGCAGGAGGACACAAATATGCTTCCGGCAGCAATGCAAGCATCTCCAGAGTGATAGGCAACTGGACATCTCAAACATCTCATCATACGGCCTGTTTAAAGACAAGTAAAAAAGGAATCTATATAACAAGGCATCAGCTGCACAGGAAATGAGAGTTTTGGAGCTGAGCTTTTTTGGGTTCCCATGCAATGCTAGTTATACTAAGATAAAATATTTTTCTTCACTAGTCTGACTCTGCCATTCCTATGCTATATGGCCTCTAAATGTAAGCCTAATGCTCATTTACTGATCATCCAAAGAAAAAACTGTCTGTTCCAATGCTGAAGAGATGGCAGTATCCAATATGGAACCCGCCTAAAGAATTCTCAAGGATATTTCTCATGGTCTGAATTTAGAACTTAATCCCTACTTAACATGCTACCTATTAGGCTGAACTGTTAAACCTAGAGGTAAACAGGGAGACTGCCCAATGTTGTTTATAAAAATGTGCTTAATATATTATTTGTTACTGCACTGAAAAAAAATATTTGTCCACTTCTTTAGCTCTGTTTTACCTTTACTTGCTTTGTGGATATCTTTCTCCATACAGCAGGCAGAGCAGCAGTGCTGGGGACAGCGGAATCCTTTTGATTCAAAGATGGCAGTGGGGAATTTGCGGACACAGGCTTCATGATAAAATTTCCCACAAGCACCAACAGAACAACGTTTCACATCTTTACTAGACACCTTACATGAAAAACATGAATGCTGCCCTAAAAAATTGGTGAGGAACATAGATTAAATAAAATCTGATTAAAGCATATTCTTTTTAAATAGAAGCAGCTACAGACATCAAAGAGCTGCTCCTGAGACTCTATTACATTTTTTTATATACCAAAAAAAGGGCATTTAAAATAAATGTCTAAATTAAAAGATTTTATAAATTTTGCTAAAATAATTATCAATTTGGAAATACAACACTAAAAACAATTTAGATCTGTAAAATTAATTCCATACAAAACCCAAAACAGAATTTTTTCAACACTTGGGAGCAGAGAGTGGCAAGGCCTTCCCACATAGAGTAAATTTTTAAAATCACCAACGGAAAGAGAGATTCTATTAGATAATCACTAACAATTTCTATATGTAAATCTGACACAAAATGAAAACTCAGTCCTAACAAGGCAGAAAATTACAGCTAGACATATCTTATTCAAACTGTAGAAAATCAAGGATAAAGAAAATATTAAAATTATCCACAGGAAAGATAATTACTCTCAAAGAGAGCTGACTGCAAAAGAAAAATGGAAGCCAAAAACAATGGAATGCTATCTTCAAAGGGCTGAAAGAAAATAATTACCAAAACGGAATTCTATTCCTAGTAAAATATTCTTCAAGAATAAAGAGTAATCAGGGGCTGGCCAGTTAGCTCAGTTGGTTAGAGAAATCAACATTCATTAGGGGCTGGGCCGAAGGCAGTGGGTTATCAGAACTTATTAACATTATTGTCACTAAAGTTGGTATATGACCCTCCCACTTCTAAATTTGACTGGCTTAAAAAAAAAATTCATTGGGGAGAATTAACAAAATCTGTTTTTTTGAAAAGAGATTAATAAGACTCATAAGAAAAAGAAAAAAGCACCGATATTAATGGTAACAGAAATGAAAAAATAGTATATCACTACAAATTCTAAAAACAACAATAAATAGAAATTATGAAT
Source organism: Cynocephalus volans (assembly GCF_027409185.1). Taxonomy (NCBI): domain Eukaryota; kingdom Metazoa; phylum Chordata; class Mammalia; order Dermoptera; family Cynocephalidae; genus Cynocephalus; species Cynocephalus volans. The sequence goes on from NC_084472.1 coordinate 109,553,884, forward strand.
AGTTCTATAAACTATTAAAACTATAATTAAAAACCTTCCAACAAAGGAGACTTCTGGTCAAGATGGTAGAATTGACGGTCCCCAGCATCACTCTCTCCCACAAATCAACAAATTTACAACTATAAAAAGGCAACGGCAGCCAAGCTGGGGCTGCTAGAGCTCAGGGGAAGAGGAAGAGAGATCTACAGAGTTCATGAAGGCAGGAGAAGCCACGATGAGAGAAAGTACTGCTCTGACTGTTTCGAACCCCAGCTGCTTCCAGGCTGGAGCTGCTGAGCACACAGAGCAGGAGCTGGCAAAAACTGCAGCTGTGTCCTTTGGATGAAGTTGCTTGGAGGTGGCAGGGGAGAAGAGGGCCTTGGTGGCCCCCAGGCCAGCAAGACCACTAACAGGGTTCCCGTGGACCCACATACGAGTGAGAAGCCAGAACAACTGAAAAAAAAGGAGCCACTCAGAGGCTAGTGAGTCATCACAAGAGACTGGAGCACGGGCAGTAGGGGAGATGGGCCCACTGGGCGAACACTGGAACACAGCAAGGACAGTTGATCTGCTCCCCAATCAGCATAGGCCCACTCAGAGGAGACTGGTCAGGAATATAGAAGTGCATGGGGTGCAGTTTGATGAAAAGACTCAGGCCCAGACCAGAGTCTATACACAGCCCAGGTGAACTGGATCTCACTAGACCCATAAGTACCATAAAGTCAACCATTAAAACCTGAGCTGCACAAAAAGCCTTCCCTAGGGAATCAGCAGTAAAGCAGCAGTTTAGCTAAACCACACAGCTACAGTGCTGGTCCCCACAGGAAGTCCCCCCATTTTAGAAGTAAGCAAAGGACAACAAATTAGTTCCAGTGCAGAGTTTAAGTGGTGGGAACAGCAAACAACCCAACACAGAACTGAAAGAAAAAACAAAGTACCTGCAACCAGAGACAAAGTTTGATATTAACTAATAAACACTATAGGTGTTCTTTGATTTCACCAAAGAACACCTATAACACCTAGAAAGACCAGAAGTCACCTGGGCTGCCAAGCCAGAAAGTGGGGAGGGCCAGGGGCCTCAGCAATGCCCCCTGACACCCACAACCAGTCCCGAGGTTGGGGGACGAGGGCCTCAGACACACACACACACCCCACGCGCAACCACCTCAGCAATGAACACCAAGCCACTGCAGGAAGTGCCCCAGGCTCTTCTGAGCTAGGGTAGTGGGGGCCTTGGGCCTCGGCCACACCCCACCGACATGCGCAACCAGCCCAGTGACAACCACCAAGCCAAAGCAAGAAGGGCTCCGTGTTCCCAAGCTGGGGTGGTGGGGACGAGGGCTTTTGCCACATCCCCGTGACATCTGCACCCAGCCCAGCGATAAGCAAGTCACCACTGGAAGCCCCCCACATCTCCCCTGTTGGAATGAGGGGGGTGCCACAGGCCTCAATCCTGCCCTTCCTCCTTCTTCCATCACATTTCCTTCCCCTTTCCCCTGTCCCCTCTCCCAACTGCTCTGCAACAACATCCTAGAATGTAAAAAAATCATAAAATTACATTTAAAAAAAAAAACAAAAAACCTTCCAACAAAGAAAATTTTAGGCTCAGATGGCTTCACTAATGAATATGCCAAATATTTAAAGGTAAAAATAATGAAAATTATGATAGAAACAGAATAAAGAAAGAACAAGTAAAAGATAACAGATGTAGAAAAATGTGCAACAAAAACGACAAAGGTATAAAGAATTCACATATGGAGAATATATACAACATATATAAGCAAAGATAACTGAACAAGATTTATAAAGAAGCATAGGAAAAAAAAACCAGAGCAGCTAAATATAAAAGTGGGCAGAGGGTATGAACAGGTAACTTACAGAGAGCAGAAAGACAAACAGCCAAAAAGCATGAAAAAATGCTGAACTTCACTAGTAAACAGATAAATGTTAACTAAAACCAGTTATGAAATAGGAAAAAAAAAAAGTCTGATAATACCAATTGTTGATAAGGTTGAAGGGGAAAAGACACTCTTCTATACTGCTGGTAGAAGTTTAAGTTGGAAGGAACTATGTAAAAAGGCAACTGCACAATAGCCATTAAAATGAAAATTAATTTACTTCCTATGGTCTAGAAATTCCTTTTCTTAATAACTATATTATGGAAGTACATGTAAAACGATGTTGACTGAAGCACTGTTTTTAATTGCAAACAACTGAAAGCAACTCAAATGTCCTTCAACAGGAGAAGAGTTAAGTAAACTGTGATGTATTATGTGCTATGGAAAATGCAGCAATAAAAAATTAATGTATCTGTGCTGACATAAAAAGAGCTCCTGCAGAACAACGGTATGATACATTTTTATTACAAAACACACAAAAATGTTACACACACACAGATTTACAGGGCTACACACCAAACTGATAACACTGGCTGACCCTGGTGAGGGCTAAAACTAAGTAGGGTCCTAGGAGTGAAAATCAAGGGAGACATCAGCTAGAGCTATAATGACGGTATTTTCATGACAATATATTTATGTATTTCTTGTATAATTAGAAATAAATTTAAAATACTAATAAGAACACTTTTAACACTGCGAAACATAAATGGACAAGAGACCTGTGAACAGGTACTTCACAAGAGAATCAATAAAGATACAGAAAAAAAAATGTTTAGTTGTGAACAAAGAAATGCAAATTATAACAACAAATTCGTCAAATGTTTATTGAACATTTGGATATCATCTTTTGGGAAGTGTTCAAGTCTTTTGCCCATTTTTCTTATAATGCCTATAAAAATTCTGAAGGAAGAAAAAAAGGAATTTTTTGACTTTTAAGGAAAGTTAGCCGAATTGCATTATTGTTCTTTGATTTTGGAAGTACCTAATCTTTACAAATTGGCTGAATTATAAAAATTCTTTAAAATGAGGACTTACAAGTATGATGGTCACATTTTTTTTTTTACTGTCTTTATTGCAGAAATACAGTAGGTCTGGTGGGGGGATTGTCCACTGCATATGAGTAATTTCAAATTATATTTTAACATAGATAGATAGATAGATAGATAGATAGATAGATAGATAGATAGATAGATAGATAGATAGATAGATAGATATGAAGGTAATACTATGTTTTAAAATAACTTTTCGAAATTTTAAAAACTAAAAAACTATATTTCAAAGGTAGGTTTGACTTTATAGTTTTGCCTAATATATAAACTACCAATAGGCTTTCACTCACATAATGATCAAAACGATATAAATGACAATTGTTATAACTACCATTAGTACACCTGTTATGCTAATAGAGAGCTGTCAAACCCCTGTCAGACTTAGGTTGGGAGCTCTAGCACAGGAATGCTTCTAATACCATCCTTTTTCACTAGGAATTGGTCTTCATTAACAATAAATAGTAAGTAAAACTGTTACAGAAGTTTTTTTGTAGTTTCTTTCTACTATACATTTTATTCAAAAAGGCAAATGAAAATGCTTTCTTTTCAGAAATCACATTTGTCTTAAATAACAGAAAATGGTAGTATAAAACGTTATTCAGTATGTATCCTGCAATACTTTTTACACGTAAAGTGTTCATTGATAAAAAAGAAAAACTGCCTAACTGACCTTAAACAATGATTTGAAGAGTCCAAGTTCTCAATCCTAATAATAAACTAACTTTCATGTCATAATATATAAGTCAAACACATTTGTTTTTCATAATTGTGGTAAAATATATACAATATAAAATTTAGCATTTTAATCATTTTAAGTGTACAGTACTGTGACATTAAGCACATTGCATTATTGAGTAACCACTACCACTGTCTATCTCCAGAACTTTTTCATCATCCCGTACGGAAACTCAACCCATTAAACAACTCCCTTTTTCTCCCTCCCTTGCAACCTTGGTAACAGGGTTCTACTTTCTGTCTCCAAGAATATGAGTACTCTAGGTACCTCATATAAATGAAATCATACAATATTTGTCCTTTTGTGACTGGCTGATTTCACTCAGCATAATAACTTTGAGGTTCATCCATGCTGTAGCATATGTCAGAATTTTATTTAAGAATGAATAATATTCCACTGTATGCATATACTACATTTTGTATATTTATTCATCCATCCATGGACATCTAGGACTATTGTGAATAATCCAGCTATAAACATGGGTGTAAAAATATCTTCTGGAATTCCTTGCTTTCAATTTTTGGGGGCAACAAATCCAGAGTGGAATTGTTTAATCATATGGTAATTCTATGTTTAATTTTCTGAGAAACTGCCATGCTGTTTTTGACAGCCTCTGTACCATTTTATATTCCCACCAACAGGACACAAGAGTTCTAATTTCTCCATATACTGGCCAACACCTGTTGTTTTCTTTTCTTTTCTTTTTTTTATAATAGCCATCCTAATGGGTGTGAAGTGGCATTTCATTGTGTTTTGATTTGCATTTCCCTGATTACTAATTATGCTGAGCATATGTTCACATGCTTATTATGTATATCTAATTTTGTTTTGGGTGGCTGGCCAGTACAGGGATCAAACCCTAGACCTTGATGTTATCAGTACCACCTAGCTCTAACCAACTAAGCTAACAGGCCAGCCCCATTTGTATATCTTTTTTGGAGAAATGTCTGCTCAAATTCTTCGCCCAATTTTGAATTGGGTTGTTTGGTTTTTTGGTTGTTGAATGGAAAGAGTTCTCTATGTATTCTGGATATTAATCTTTTATCAGATATGTGATTTATAAATATTTTCTCCCGTTTCAGCCTTTCTACTCTGCTGATAATGTCCTTTGGTGTACAAAAGTTTTTATTTTTGACAAACCAATTTGCCTATATTTCCTTTTGTTGCTTGTGCCTTTGGTGTTATATCCATGAAATTAATGTTAATCCAATGTCATAAGCTTTTCTCCCATGTTTTCTTCTAAGAATTTCATAGTTTTGGCTCTTACATTTTGGTCTTTGATCGATTTTGAGTTAATTTTTTTTTATGGTGTTAGGTAAGGGTCCAACTTAATTCTTTTGCACATGTACATCCAATTTTCCCATCACCATTTGTTGAAAAGACTGTCCTTTCCCCACTGAATGGTCTTCGTACCCTTGTCAGAAATCATTTGATCATACATGTGAGTGCTTATTTCTGGGCTTTCTATTCTACTCCATTGGTCCATATATCTGTCCTTATGCCAGTATCACACTGTTTTTATTACTGCAGCTTTGTAGTAAACTTTGAAATCAGGAAGTCCGAGTCTTCTAATTTTGTTCTACTTAACTGTTTTTAATGCAAATTTCCTTCTTAAATTCCCTAACAGACATGTACCAAATTAAATTATATCAAACCTTTGTTGGCAGAATTCTACTGGATTCTAGAGTTAGGAAGAGCCCTATGAGTGTTTTAATACTGAGGTGCACGGTCCTTCCTATCAATAGCTAAATCAGTGGTTACATACTTGAACGCTTAAAGGGGCCAGGAAGGTTAAAACTTTTACTGCAGAGTATAAATGTGATGAATAAAATATCATATGTAGGGAAAATATAAGTTATATGTTCTAAACAGCTTCTATAGCTTTATTTGTGCTTATGTACATGAGTGAGTGCATGTGCACATTAGGATATGATATGTGATGTCCATCCTGCTTAGCCAAGGAGGTAGAAGGCAATGTTTAAGAGCAAGAACTCTGGAGTCAAGTTGCCTGGGTTTAGATTCCACTTTCATCATATGCTATCTTTGTGACTTTGGGCAAGATCCAAAACTCTCTAGTCCCCAGTTTCCCTTTCTGTAGAATGGAAATAATAATACCTATCTTATGTTATGAGGAGCAAACGAGATAGTAAGATAAAATGCTTGTATAACAGCACCTGGCATTTAGTAAGGAAAAGTTCAGTAAAAAAAAGTTACCAGCCTTTTGCCTAAAGGATTTTAGGAGGCATACAATCAAATATAAAAGGATAACATAAACATCTGTGAGAATCCAAATAAATGGGAAAAAAGGAGTAGGAAAATAAGAGTCAAGGGTAAGATCAGCAGCATATCACATATACTTGATAAGCAATTGGTTTAGTTCCTCATAGCTAAAATAAAACAAAACAAAAAAACACACAATCATGGCTCTAGAAGCACTACCATGACATCTACAACCAATTTTTCACTTGCCATGTTATTACAGATTAAACAACTACTTCCCTGCTTTCCATGACTTTAACCAGGATCATGTCTACATAGAGAAGAAATATAAACTAGTATATTTCTTTCTCTATAAATTATTTTGATAGACAATAGTCTATGTATAGTGGGATAAAAAATAAATGGTGAATCCCATGTCTTAAAAAGAATGTCCAGTAGTTCCATCTTTCCACTAAAAGTATAATCCCCGTGGTTATAGTTTTGATTAATACTTATTCCAGTCTACTAAAGTCAGAGGTTTTAAACTAATTTATTGAGCACAAAAAAATTTCAAACCTGAAAAATGACTCGATTAACATACTTTGTATAACTCTTGAGATAAAACACAAATTCATCTCAATAATTTGATAGATTTTATGGTAAAGGCACCAGTTAGAGGAAATTTCACTACACTTTCAATCTTGAGAAACCTATTCACCAAATGGTATCTTAATTTGTTGAAAAACCTATGGGAGGAGTGCCAGATAAAATTGATAAGAGAATTAGATGTTATGGGAGATATGGCCATTGCACATTCTTCCCTATACACCTTTTCACATCTAACAAATAAGTAAGCTTACCGGTTTTACATTCCATGCAGATGAACTTTTCATCAGGGACTGATGTCAATCCTAGGCACTCCAGGTGAAAGTGTTTGCAGCACTCTCCCACACAAGGAATCAGAGAGTCCCCAGAGCTCTCACAGATCTGTAATATGGCAAAAAGCATAGTTCTCAAACTTTAGCAGGCATCGAATCACCTGGGGGGCTTGTTAAAACACAGATTACTGGGTCCCTCTTCCAGGGATTCTGATTCAGTAGATCTGGGGTGGGGCCCAAGAATTTGCATTTCTAACAAGTATCCTGAAGATGCTGATGCTGCTGGGCCCTGGCCTTCATTCTGAGAACCACTGACCTAGACAACTATTTCCAGACCCAATATGGTATAAAGTGTAAAAGTCATACTTGATCTTTTATGAATTCTTCTTTGAGATCTGCATACTTTAACCTTTCTTCACAGGGCAAAGCAGTATTTTTCAAAAGGGTAAAAATACATTAAAAAAAAGTTAATACAAACTCAGATGTAAGAAAATGTTTTTGAAATAAGTCATCTGCCATTTATTTCCAATTAATAACAGCATATCACAATGAAGATTGACACTTGCATGAGAATAAGTACTCCATCTTAAAAGGGAAGAAAAGAGCCAGACAAAACTTTTAGACCTGTAGCTTTAAAGTAAAATCATAATTTAGAAATATATTTCCCTCTTCAACAAGAGGTATGTCTATTATTGGCAGAATATAATAGCAATTGTTTTAAACCACGGGATCAGTCACCTGCCTACCTGACACACAGTGTCCTTCTTACTCATTCCAATGCCTCTTCTTGACAAACTTGAATCCATGGACTGCACATCAGAAACATCTGCATCTGCAGTAGCTGAAGGGCTATCCACTTGCTTTCCAAAGCCTACCTACGTGGAAAACATAGCACATTTTTAGGAAAAAACAAAAATTCCCTCAAAGCTAGATGCTATGAAAATCCTACTTAAAACTTGCTCAAATAGATCTGGACACAACCTCTTTCTTCCTCTCTTTCTAAAACCCATGCATACTGTATGTCTACCACGTGGGAAGAAACTAGTTAAATTTTTAAAAACTATACTTCTTTTATGTAGGAATCAGCAAAATTAAGACACTCATAAGTTACAAAATAACCAAAGTGATTTTTTCCTATAAATATTTTTAAAATTTCCCACTTTCCCCAAATAAGTCAGGCAAAAGCATTTTGTTACTTTGGTTTTACAAAGCAAAAAAGAGCATTGTGCCCAAACTCTCGAACATATTTACCTGCAGATCACTCAGTCCTCTAGAATCGGAGTCAGATGTGTCTCTGTATGCTGAACTAGTCATCTCTACATCAGTTGAGGCGCGACTCCTTTTCTTTAGAGGTTTACAGGAATCTGAAATCTCGCTGGCACCTTAATACAACACACTGAAATTAATCCTAAAATACTGCTTAAAGTTTGTTGTTTTAATTTTTTGTGGGAGAATATTTTCTTTCCCCAAACTCATCTTTAGTGTGGAAAAAAAAACACAGCTCTCTTTGTAACACTGAAGTCACGAGTCAAAATTCCATAGGCTTCTGGCCTTCCTGGTAGTGAGTGATTTAATTTATAACTACTCTATTATTATTAAAACATTTAATTCAGTTCTCCTGCTCTAAAGCTATTTTCAGTCAACAGCGCCCAAGTTCCAACCTAAAAATCAATTCTATCAAAACTGCAGGACAGCTCATTGATTTGGAGCAATTCAAAGAATCATTCAATTTGGAGGGGGAAGACATAAAACCCAACATACTGTGTAGCTTACAAATATGGTTGCAGAGACATCTCCATGTTGTTTTTATTAGGGATGTGACAAATCTTTGATTTGTATTCGATTCGTACACGGATAGTGCCATTTTCCCCTGAATTTTGCAATTCAGTTGGTTATTGCCCCCCCCCAAATAAATTTTGGACGTTCATAATTGTTCATCTGAGACTTCCTTGGTGAAGTGGCATTTATTGTGATCATTAACAAGTGCTGCAGCACATCTATATATGTCATGTCATTTAGGAGGCACATTGCTGAGGGCTGTAAATGGACAATCAGTGTTCAAGTGCAGCCAAATCACGAAGAGCTGGATGAGAGGCCTCTATGTGGAATTTGTGCGGGAAGGAATAAATATGAAAAAAAAAGGCAGAGAATAGTGTGGAATTTTTTTTTAAAACTGTGTGTAATACAAATCCAGCCAAAACAATAGTGCAAAAAGTTACAAAGCAACAATCTCTTGGGCTAATGCAGTAAAGGCTATACAGAAACAGCCACGATGAAATGTGCAGATCAGGCACGGTGAATACCAAGGAACCAAGGAGACGGTTAAAATTTCAACACACAGTTTGTGTTTTGGATTTTTTTTTCCCCCAAAATTTCCATACAACAAACAGACATCTAGATCAGCCCAGCAAGCTATGGTGGAAGTGTGCAGTCCAGAAGAGACCATGGAGAAACAAGTCTCCTGAGGCCATGAAGATCCGCAACAGGCTGAGTGAGAGAAGCACTTGGTATAAAGCCATGTTCTGTGGTGGAGGATGTGGGCCTTGTTAGACTGCTCACATTACTGGAACCTCGTCATCACATCCCATTCTATAGTTTTTCACTGAATGTTTCCTGACATCTATAAATGAGGGTGCCTGCCCACGTTAACGCTGATTAAAAAACACAAGTACACAAATCTATCTCCTTCATTGCTGGTGTATGGACCCAGAACACCACCACAAAATATTTCCTTGGCCTAAAAGATCACTGGATTAACAAGGAGTTTTAACAGAGGAACAGGAGTGCTGCACTGAGAGGCTTTCGAAGGGAAACACAGGTACCGCCTTTTCCGATGAGTTTCTGAAAATGCTAGAAAAATGACAGACTGCCAGAGACAGCTGTCATGCTGTTCTCCACGATAACGGCACTAATATTTTAAAAAAGAGCTTTTAATGATTGTAATGTATACAGTTTGGGCTGTTTGGCAAAACCCTGCAGATGTGCATTAATGATGCTTTATTTAAAAACAAAAACAAAAAAACAAAAACAGTCCATGTTGAAATCGATCAGTGTAAGTTAAACGGTGGTTTTTAGGCTGGAACCATGATTTAAGCTGTACCCATCCAGCTCAGACCAAAAAAAATCATCTGAATGTCAAAGCAGTTGTTCAGAGTCTTGAAGAAGAAACCAGGCAGGAAAACGCCAATAACGACGACTGGCAAAATCAAAATCGAAGGAAGCAAAGCAACTGTCTATGGAGCCGCCGACAAGGCAATCTTGCGCGGAGACTACAAGTCTGCAGTGCCTGGGATGAGTGCACAGGAGCCTCAGTCCACAGCTTCCTCGGCCGCTGCGGAGACGGAGCTGCCACTGAGCCTGACAGCGCCCTGCGCGCCCCGGTCCGCCGACCCTGTGGAATGGTGGAAACACAACGCAATCAGGCCTCCTAATCGCGCCGCGATCGATCGCGATGTCTTTTCTTGGAGCTCCGCCAAGCGGTGTTCCCTCCGAGAGGCTGTTCAGTTCTGCTGAGGATCTCCACGGAGACCATCGCTGCAGACTTCTCCCCGGCAGTGCAGAGAGGCTGGCGTCTCATTTTTTTAGTAATGCAATTTGCCCCGAGTAAACTACAGGTATTAAATACAGTTTGGTCTCACCAAAAATGCATGGGTCATGCTATGGAGTTTGCACTGTAGTGAAACTGCACACAGAAAATACAGATACAAGCTTAAGGTCTCTTAAACTCTGTGCATATCTCGAATAGACTCCCATAAGGTCATCTAATAGCGGCCATAACATGCTACGAATCATTTTAATTTACAAAAGGATTTTACAGCACTGTAAAAATAAACGTGGCAAGATTTTTTCAATCAGGTTGTCTTGTCTGATTTGTCATAGTCCATGTTTGACAAGCATTAATAGCTACTATTCGGTATTCAGTCGAATACCAAAAAAAGTGGATTCGTCACATCCCTAGTTTCTAAACCAGTGAAACCCCAGAATCTTATGGAGAAAAGTTGGAAATAGTATCAAGTCTACGTGGTGTTTTCCAATTTATCAAAACAAGGAAGACTTTTCAAGTGGAGGTACAGAATGAGATCAGCTGCAGAAGTCTCACCCACGTGCACGCGCGCGCGCACACACACCACACACACGCACACACACACCACACACACACACGCACACACACGCGCACACACACACACACCACACACACACGCACACACACACACCACACACGCGCACACACGCGCACACGCACACACACCACACACACACGCACACACGCGCGCACGCGCACACCACACACACACCACACGCACACCACACACACACCACACACACCACACACACACACACACTCACACCGCACACACACACACCGCACACACACGCGCACACGCACACACGCACACCACACGCACACCACACACACACACACCACACACACACACACACCACACACACCACACCACACACACACACCACACACACACACACACCACACACACACACCACACACACCACACACACACACCACACACACACACACCACACACACACACCACACACACCACACACACACACCACACACAAACGCACACACACGCACACGCACACGCACACCACACGCACACGCACACCACATACACACACACCACACACACACCACACACACACACACACCACACACACACACACACCACACACACACACGCGCGCGCACACGCACACACACACGCACACCACACACACATGCACACCACACACACACGCACACCACACACACACACCACACACACACACACACCACACACCACACACACACCACACACACCACACACACACGCACACCACACACGCACACACACGCGCACACGCACACACACGCGCACACCACACACACACACACCACACACACACCACACACACACACACACCACACACCACACACACACCACACACACACACACCACACACACACACACCACACACACACACACACCACACACACACACCACACACACACACACACACCACACACACACACCACACACACACAACCACACACACCACACACACACCACACACACACACCCCACACACACCCCACACACACACCGCACACACACACCGCACACACACACACCGCACACAACCACACACCGCACACACACACACCGCACACACACACACCGCACCGCACACACACCGCACCGCACACACACCGCACCGCACACCACACACACACACCACACACACCACACACACCACACACACCACACACACACACACCACACACACACACACCACACACACACACACCACACATACACACCACACACACACACCACACACACACACCACACACACACACCACACACACACACCACACACACACACCACACACACACACACACCACACACACACACACCACACACACACACACCACCACACACACACACCACACACACACCGCACACACACACACCGCACACACACACACACCGCACACACACACACCGCACACACACACCGCGCACACACCACACCGCGCACACACCACACCGCGCACACACCACACACACACCACACACACACCACACACACACCACACACACACACACACCACACACACCACACACACACACCACACACACACACCACACACACACACCCACACCACACACACACACACACACACCACACACACCACACACACCACACCCCCCCACACACACACGAGAGAACACTGGGGGACACTGCAGCTTCACACCGAAGAGCAGCAACAAGGATTTACAGAGACAGACAAAAACACAAAGGTACAAATAGATAATTCTTAAAATTGGTTTTAATCAAGGAAATGCAAAGCAACACTATGATACTAACTCACCTTTCTGTAATCCGGTCTTCATTGTAGCCTGAGGAACTGTTTCAACCTGTTTGGATAGAAAAATACAGCATTAACAAGGAATTTTTTCACTTTTAATTAACAGAGGGAAAAAATACTACTTTCATCAATCTAAGTGATGATGAGTGATTAATGTATCTGAACTCTGAACTCTGTCCCGTCTTCTGGGTAAAGTTCTCTGTCTCAAGATCAGAGAGGACTTAAATCCTAACTGCCTGTGTTGAATGCGAAGTGACAACACACAGCCACATGCTCTCTAGCAAAGCATTTTCCCACCACTCCCTTGGTCTATGAACAGAACAAGAGTACTTTCCTCAGTGTCTGGGAGGCAGGAAAGGGGTTGTTTCTGCAACCAGCCCCAATGCTGCTATGAACCCCGCCCGCCCCAAAGACGTTAGGATAAATTTTTACTTACTATGATACTCAGGTTAATGTAACTCACGCCACTTTAAGACCCTTCCGCGCCTGCACTCACAGCTAAGTTGCTGGGAATCAGGACCCTCTCTGTAGAGAGTGCTACAGGGCTCCATACAGCTGGAAGCTCAATACTTTTGCTGCTAGTACAAACTTAAGGAAATAAGTTTGTGATATTGCAAAAGCACTTTCTTGAGTGTCTTATGAACAGTGTCTTGATCCTACATTAGGAGAGCGAGATCAGAAGTTATTCTGCCAATGTATATGTAAAACACGTGATAATTTGAGGATTGAACCATTGGAAGTAGAGAAAGGATGCTGTTTGGAAGAGTTCCTGTTTAAGCTGTGAACTGGATTTCATGTTTCTTTAAGATGTGGTGAAATATGCATGCTGAAACACATTTTGTAAATATTTAAGGATTGTTCTAAGCTTTTTAAAAAAATTTTTATTTTTTTTAACAACAGGTAAAAAAAAACATACAACAGAAATGCTTTTATAAGATACAATTAGTTATACAAATATAAAATCTTCTAAACAATCACTGGTATTGTTCTACTACTAACTATAACACAGTGGCATTAACAATTTGTCCCATTTTTTTGTACTCATTCTGCTTGTTGATTTTAAACTGGTCACAGACTGAATATGGGAACCAGCTGGCAAAAATCACAACTTCATTTTGGTAATGAATACTGCAGATCTGCAAAAGCTTAGAAAGATTTTTTGGAATATAATTTCCTAAGTATGAAAGTGAATATGATAAATGAATGACATATTGGTATATGACTGAAATTTTAGTTAAATATTCTTGAAAACTTATTTTACATGCTTGGTGATATCATAGAGCACCCACAAAGTTAGCTTTTAAATTTAAAAGTTTAAAACTTTGAAGAAAATATTTTAAATAGAAAAGTCCACACTCTCCCATATTAAACGGTTTTAAAAATATAAAACTTACTGGAACTAACTCTATTCAGAATTTGTTTTGTTTAATAGCAGGTGTCTGGGCTGTGAAAATGAATATTCTTTTATTTAAAATTTTTTTAAAAAAATTCTGATTGTGAGTTTAATTTAAAGGAGAATGGTTTCTTAAAATTTCTTTGAAAAGGTAATTTAACATGTATATTACTATGTTAATTACACCGATTTAACATACTTCAGTCAAAAGGCACTGCCCCTTTATCTACTTAAACACTGTTTATCTGCAGGTGAGTGCCATTCCACTGGGAAAATAACATTCCAAAAAATCTGTGATATCAATAGAAAAACCAGATCACCTGTGATTATCTGCTTCTTAAATATAAGAATATAAGTTAATTTGATTTGTTTAAAAAATAAAAACAATACATACCAGCAGCTTAAACCAAAAATCAATTTTGAAAAAAAGGGAACTCAATGGTTCCAAATAAAAATCATGAAAACATAGAAATCATTTTACTTATAACAGAAATCTCAAAATAAAGGTGAGGGATTTTTTTAAGAGTCTTGCACCACTGGCTCTCCATCTCCTGACGCCTGACTGTCTTCTGTGAAAATGCTTGAAGCAGAATCACAGAAGGTTGTATTAGAATTGGGCACTGGGACCCACCAGGACAGAAGCAGAAGATAGTCCAGAAAGGAAACCCGGTGTGAAAAGTTTCTCTTTCTTTTAAGATATCAATATAAGCCACGACATTTACAAACACAGTGTTTTAACTCTGTACATGTAGGAAGCCAACCTGCTCCTTTTTGACCTTCTTCTTTGGCACCACCTCAGTGGATTTCTCTGATTCGGAACGAGTTCTAATTGATCTTCTCTGTTGCTTCTTTTCTACTGAGCCTAAGAGACAGATGATTTAAACAAACAAACAAAGCTCGTTTAAGGATGCCTTGACACTTACGTAATTAAGGTTTGACCAAATTCCTTGCTTTTCTTATCCACTACTCTCGGAATTTTAGTTATAAATCACTGAAAAGCTGTTAAATGCTTGGGAGCACATAAACTATTTAATGGTTCAAATTGTAAAGGCCGATGAACTGAGACCGGGATTCACAAAGGTTCCTAAATTACACAAATAAAAGGGAATTGGATTTTTAAAAATTATAAAGTCAAACTAAAATAGCTGAGACATAGTTTAGTTTTAAAGGCAGGTAAACATGTTTAGGTAAATATAACTGAGGAGATGAAGGAACTGAAGAGATGGTTAGAAATGACTATTACTCAGTTGACATTAGGAATTATTGATTCAAAATCCAATCAGTACTACACATTTTGCATTTTAACAAATGAGTTAAATTAATTTTATATGTAAAATGGTTAACAGTACACTTAAGTTTTGCTATTATTAACAACCAAAGTGGGAAAATCGAGAAAGGCACAAAAATGTGGTCAAAACTTGATCATCAATTTGACTATCAAGGGACTTCTTATACTTCAGAAATAATTAGTTATGGAAAACTAGTTATAACCAATTCTCAAGCTTTTCATATTAAGTGGTAAAACAAGAATTATTAAGACGTTTAAACATTACAATTCTTTAAAGTAAAAAGAAAACTCACATGAACCCCATTTTTGGGAAGGATAAAACTTAGATTGAAGACCACAACTTGAAAGAACACTAAGTTGGGAATGACTTCATTGTGACCCCGAAGAAGAAGGATACCGTCAGTGTACCTGATCTTAATGTTTTCAAGTGCTTGGGCCACCTAAATGGTCCTTCCTAAGTAATAATCACCTTTCCCTCGCCACAGGAGGAAGCTACTAAGACATCCTATAAAATCAACCAGAAGCTACTTCAATAAAGCCATTCAAATAACCTTTACATTTTCTGGCTGCACTGCTTCTGGCTATGCATAAATGGCTTCCCTCACCTTAGTTCAAAGCCATAACAAAGAAGGATCCCACTACTTTGTCTGTGGGTAGTGGGTAGTTTAATAATATTGTTTTGGAGCTGTAGTTAATCAATTTACAGCTGAGAAGTCACAAGTAAAGGTGTCAGCTTCTTTTATTCTCAACTCTTCTTTACAATGATGAACATGTTTATTAAGGCAATAGCATCCTACCCTTACAGACCAACCTGAGGATCCCAGAGATTCACACTTTAGTATAATCATCAATATTCAAGTACTACCAGGGAAGACAAAAATGAAAATAGAACTGCTTAAAAACAAAAAATCTTTACTTGTTTTGAGGATGGCAATATAATTGTACCACTAGGTGCAGATGAGATTTGACCTATTGTCAATTCTTGGTATCTGTAATCAGAGACAAGATTACATTAGGACAGTTAGGCCCCAGGCCCCTAATAAGATATTAATACTACTAATATCTAGGCACACCTAGGAATAATTAAAAGAGCTCTAGCACCTGCCAATTTGTTTCTAATAGGGGATAAAGGGAGGAAATGGTAAGAATGTGCTAAAAGTGCTGGAAAAGTAAAGCTGTTATTCTCATGCAAAGAGATAATCAAATGGTGCATTACTCAGATATGTTTAGATTTCATAGCTATACTCTTTTAACTATGGAACCCTCCCATTATTTAAATTCTTATAGAAAGAATATCTGTTACTATGAATAAAGCTTTCTAGCCCCTAGCCCATTCTTTCCTATTGAAATAATTGCTTTTATATTTCATTTTTTAAAATATAATTTACTTTTGATAACTAAAGGTTTCTTAGAAACATAGGTACCATATTATAGCAGAACAGAACTATGACTTCTCAAAATGAATCTATACACACATCATTCACACCCACCTGTAGGACCACATGTTGCTTCAGGAGATGATATATTCTGCGCTGGCTTTTCATTTCTCTGATTTGGTGTAGAAATTATAAGCCTGTCTTGCCCCCTGACACTTATTTCTGTTTTGTTACCAATTCCCTTTAAAATAAGGCACAATAAAAAACAGCTGATTACCAGGCAGATGGTATCATGGGCTCATAAAGACGGTTTTAAATGATCATAATTTGCTTCAATTTTATATGGTCTTTGCTTGCAGTTAATTTATTTTCTTAGTCATTATCAGAACAATTTTGTAAGGTCATCAGGATAAATTCTAAAATGTATGAGATCATGTGGTTAAAAAAAAAAAACCCTATTTGTCTAAGTCCAGGTGATAAATATCACTAAAAAATGAACTTGTAACAACCAATTTTCTGTCAAAACCAAAATATTTTCTGGTCTGAACAGTTTCTTCCTTTACACATATCACAGTGACAGAACTCTAGTCATTTTCATTTGGCAAAGTACCCCATTACACAGATAAAAATGTCAAAATGTCTTGAGAGACAAGAATATCCTTAGATATTTCTGTATATGTCATTCTCATAGTGAGCAAAATGTGACCCAATAAAGTAATTTTGAGCTGGCAAGTACAATTAATTTAGGTCTCATTTTAGGTACTGTCAATGCAATGAAATAGGAGTAATTTATAAATATATATATATTTTAAGCCTTCATTTAAAAAGGATCAGTTTTATCTCAAATTTCCTTTAAATAGCAGTGTGGGGGGGGGCATGAGTTTGTGTATTCAGAAGCAGATAAAACTAGCTCCAATAAAGCCAATTTGCATTCAAAAACGATGCAAAATATTCATTTGCTATTCAAAAGATGCAAAATATTAACTGGCTATCAAAAGAAGCAAGTGGAGACTGCAATTTAAGCTTTTCCAGGTAGCTCAGCCTCACTGAAACAAACCTATGGGCAGAAACAGGTTAAAAGAAGACTCTCAACATTTCTCTACAAGAAAATAGAATTATTATATTATTTAAATAATTTATGTATCCTATATTAAATATTATTTAATATTTATTTTAATGTGCATATGACTATGTTAAGAAAAAAATAAGCACATAATTCTTTATGTACACATGCGTGAGATGCAACTAAATCAAAATCATGATTTTGGGAGGGTGAAGAGGTATATGGAATAAATATTACCAATGTTATAAAAGAGTTTTTAAGTCTTAAAGCTGAAGTATAAGTGCCCTAAATGGAGGCCCAGCGCAAACTTATGGAGACATTCAGTTTGTAGAGGCTGTTTCCACCTCATTACCCAAGCTATCACCACAGTTAATACAGAATAAATATAGTTCTGGGATTTCTCTAAAATTCAGTTAGATATCCGAAACAAACAGGAGTCTAACAAAATTGCTGGTGCATCCAAACAGGTTAGCAGGTACAATTATTAGAGTGGCTTTTATAATAATGGTTAATTCAGATAACTGGCAAAGATGATTTTGATAAGAAGCATACTTTGCAACTAAGAAAAACTAACTATACAAACTAGAAACAAAGTACCCAGTTTTTTTTCTATGACTTTTTTCTACAGCTCAATATTGGCTGCAAGCTCAAGATTAATCTATTACAGATGGGAATATTACAAAAGAGGAAAAACAAAAAGAAAAACACAGCCTTTGTGCCTATGTCTTTTTTGTCTACAGAGTAAATCGACTGTACATTTCAAATGCAATGGATACAAAGGGTATTTAAATTATGCCATTGTGTTTTTTAAATGCCCAGGTTGACTATTCTTTACATACCGTCCCCTGAAAAAACCATTAAAAATGGAGTTACCTTTGTTGAATAAACAAATTGATCGATAAATTTCCCATCTCCTGTAGCATTCTGAAGAGCAAACACTTGTTCAATTTTCACAACTGGAGACATGTTACACTTCTGCAAATCCAGGCTCCCTTTGTGCATCGTAATGGAGGCTGGTAAGGATTTTCTTGCTGCTGCAGTTTTCCACGCTATTTTAACAGGAGGTGGTTCTTCCTCTTCCACACTTGTGTGCCGCCTCTGGCTCTGCCTCCGAATCTCAGTACTTGATAGCGATGAGGCCACCTCCCCTGCATTGGTCTGTTCTGGCTGAGTATTCAGCACAGATCTTGGTCTTCGGGTTTTTTTAACTTCGGCTTTGGAGGCAACATTCTTTTTAGTCTGGGATAAAGCCTCTTCAGGCTGTTTATCAATATAGATAAAAGTATACTGTTCTATTCTTTCTTCTCGAGTCATTTTCAATGCTTTCTCTGCATGGGCAATGCCAATATCCCACTGAGCACGCTCTCTCTGAGGTCGGGGTTTCCTAATCTTTAAAAAAGACACAGGCATTATCGGATACACTTTAATAGATACATTAAAACCATATGTGTCACCCATGTGATCTTTTCAGGAATACACAGATATCTTCAGGTTCTTCAGTCAAATAAGCAGAATGTTCTAACTCCATGACCTTGACAAATTAGTATTAGTTTATTAGATGACATGAAGGTCTATTTTCTTTGATATATCCATCCTTGTTGACCTCTCTGCTGGACAAGTCCCCCAAAGAGGGAGTCACCCTCCTCACATCATATTCATAAAAAGCTAGCTATAATGAGGGAAAAGAGAAGGAGGATTACAGAAATGACTACTTTCAGTGGCCAATAAAACACTACCATTAAAAATGACACCCCAAAGCTCCCGTTACTCCCTCATATCCAGGGGAAGGGGGTAAATCATAGGTGCTACAGAGAGCACGCTGAGGTAACTGGTAGAGCCAACAATTGAAGCTGTGCTGCTCGTTTGTACCATAACGCAAACACGGACAGAATGAAGTAAAAGGAGGGAGCGCCAAGGAACAAACAAAAGCTGACACAGGCAAAGGAGAGCAGGCATGTATGAGGGAAAAAATAAACCTAAACCACACTTCCCATAGGTCTCTAAGTCCAGAACCGAACACAAGACTTTGGATTGGCAAGAGAGGTAAGAAAACTTGGGGTAAAGGTATGTAAGATAACCAAAGTAGCTGAATCAAGGTGCATGAGATGACCAAAGCAGTTAGGAATTACCCAAGTGGTTAGATGGAGGCAGCCAAAAATTAGTTAATGAAACTATGAGATGGTATAGTATATGTCAAATACTGCTGTATAAATCTACAAAATGTAAGTCGGATAAAATTAATCAAAACCCTCAGTGATAAAATTTAGCTTTTGAAGTATAAAAATGACAAATTTCTGAATCAGAAGAGTCTTACTCTTTCTCTTACTCTTCTAAACTAGTTGAGTTTAAAATCCCAACCAGATTATCAAGCATTCGTGTCAAAATTCTAAAATATCCACCACCACATCAAACATATTTTCTGATTCCATTTGTTGTGTGATATTGATTGAATCAGTTACTTAATCTTTCTGTGCCTCAGTTTCTTCAGCTGTAGAAAAAGCAATAGCATCTACCTCATATAGGGTGTTATAGAGACTAAATGAATTACTATACATAAAATGCTTAAAATGATAACTGTCTCACAATAGGTGCTCACTAAATATTTTTAAACTTTACTTTCATAAAACAATTTTGCTAAATAAGAATGAAGAGGAATTTTGAAAAGATGCTGAAATAGGAAAAAGAATAAAAATCCCTGGCAAAATCTGTATTTCACTAGCATCTAGTAGACTTATGTACATTAATTAATTCAATTCATAACAGAATCCAACATTTTATTAGCAGGTAGTTAAAAAGTTTTTAATAGTACTCTAATGTTGTTTATGTGACATATAAAACTTACTAATGCACTTAAACTTACTGATCACTTACCATAATAATTAATACCAAGCTAAAAGGAGTTCAAATAAATCATTCTAACAATTTTCTGAATTCAAGTATAAAAAATTCTTCTAAATTATCAAACTTTTAAAATTATCAAGTTTTTAAAATCATATTATATAAATAAAATGAATATGTTGTTAGTTACCTTTTGTTTCTCAGAATGATTGCTGGCTTGTTTGGTTGCCTCAGCCAGTAATTCCTCATACTGTTTATGACCTTTATATTCGCGTACCCGCTTTTCATGAACCCATGCCCTCTCTGGCTGGTTGCTAAAAAATTGGACATGATATTCCCGGGCACCTGTAAGTAAAAATTCTTATTAACCATTCAGAGCATAAACATCCACTTATACTTTGCCAAAAATGGGAGTCTAATGCAGGTTCCTTAGCACTACTCCCATTAAAGCTTGTACACTTTAGATTGCCCAAAGATATATTGCAACACCTACCAATTACAGAACTAATCACTGTTGTAAAAATCACCCCAAATGATTAAAATTAGTAACAGCAAGTTTTAAGACAAAGAAAAACAGGAATTCTGTTAATTAGCAGATTTGTTAACTTGGTTATGCAATTTATTTTTCTTTGCCTCAAATCTTTTTACAAACAAATCTGGGTATAAATAATATTTCCTTAGAAAAACACGTAATATGTTTTCTTGGACTTTTAAAAGCCAAGTGCTGGTCAAACTGCTAGAAAGCTATATAAAAGTGTGGTGTACAGACCTAGAGATGGAGAGGGGCAGAGGCCCCTATGACACTTTCAGGAATTCTGTGAGATCAAAACTATTTTCATAATAATGCCAAAATATTATTTGTCTTTTTCACTATGTTGACATTTACAATTAATAGTGCAAAAGCAATAGTGGATAAGACTACTGGCATCTTAGCATGAAAAAAGACAAATTGAGTGCAACACATTGCACTACTATACACTGGCAGTTAAAAAAAGAAAAAAAAAGCCAGTTTTATTTAATGTCCTTGGTGAAGCATTAAAAATTATTAATTTTACTAAATCTCGAGCCTTAAATACATCTCTTTAATACTCTATGTGATAAAATGGTAAGAATGCATAAAACATTTTTGCTATACTCAAGTTTGTGGCTGTCTTGAGGAAAGTACTTGTGTGATCAAGTGGCAAGGTGAACTGGCCACTTATTCACAGAACACCATTTTTACTTGAAAGAATGACTGAAATATGGTTATTCAAATTAGAATATGGTTATACAAATTTGACTACGTGGCAGATATTTCCTTAAAAATGAGCAAAGCAAGTTTGTCAGTTCAAGGAAAACAACAGTATTTGTTGCCAATCATAAAATACGATCTTTCAAGAAAAACTGGAATTTTGGAAAATTTGTATTTGCCTCTGTGAGTCTGGCCTCCCAATAATCAAAGAATCTTCTGATGAAATAAGTGGTGATATTAACTAATGTGATTTTTAAAAGCATCTATGAAGGAATGTGTCAACATTTAGAAGACTTGTATGACTCAGTAAACTAATGGTTTTTAAATGCCCAATGCACAATGTTACAAAATCTTGCAAGGTAAAAGATCTATTACAATTTCAAGATAGAACCACTGGATTTTAATATAACAAAAAGTTCAATGTTATGATTTCAGATTCCACATTATAATTAACCCTCCCCTTCTTGAGTTTTCGTGTAACATCAAAGAAAAATATCCGCAATTATCTGAAAAGACTAATAAAATACTCTTCCCTTTTCCAACAACACATCTGTATGAGGCAGGATTATCTTCATATATTTCAACCAAAGCAACAAATCATAACAGATTGAATGTAGAGGTAGATATGAGAATCCAGTGTCTTCCAGCATCTTCACATTTCTTTTCTATTCTTTTCTTTGGCAGCTGGCCAATACAGAGATCAAACTCCAGACCTTGGTGTTATTAGCACCACATCCTAACCAACTGGGTTAACTGGTCAAATATCTTCATTTAAGCCAGACTTTAAAGAGATTTGTAAAATGTAAAACAACACCATCTTCTCATTAATTTTTTTGAGAAACTAGTTATTTTTCATAAACACATAATAATAGCATATAATGGGATATTTTAAAATAAATTAGAAAATATTTTAAAATTTTTCAGCTTTAATTTCTAAATTCAAATAAATAGTAATAGATACAACTTACATAAACAAAAGCTTTATGGAATCCTCAAAATTTTAAGAGTAAATGGGGTCCTGGGACCAAAATATTTGAGAACTGCTGCTGACAGCAGTGCTACTCTGAAAGTATGATTTGATGAACAAGCCAATCTGTGACAAAATAAGTCCAGAAGTTGAGAGTGAGCATTTAGAAACTACAATAATAATTTGTCATTGTCATGACATTTAGACACGACTGGGGTTCTTGTACTATGTACTGGGGGCTTTTATTCTAATAGTTAAGTTTTACTGTATTTTACAGAAGTATTGGTCCATGACAGACTGGACATTTTTAGAAAAAATAAACAAAAACTAATCTTTTATGTTTGAAAAACACTGCGCTAGAGAAAAAATATCAGATGCAATAGAGAAATGTAGGAACTGGTCTACTCTGGTAATCCAAGATAATTTGGGTAGGAAAAGAAAGGCAACAAGTGGATCCTGATTACTATGACTACAGGCCTAAATTGAACTGACTTAGTTATCTGAAATCTATAAATTATAAATTAGATTGGAATTTCTGAATTTTATTAGACATTAATGAAAGATTATCTAAGGAATTATTTTGAAACCAGATTAAAATTTTATATATAAAATAGTCTGAGAAGAGAGAAACATGCATAACTTGGATTTCTACATTTAATCTGAGAAGGAAAAGCCAAGCACAAATCTAATTATAATTAATCAAAGAAGGTTTATCAAAAATCCAAGGGTTTTCAGGGAGAAAAACAGAAATATAACCTAAAATAATGGATGAGCTTGGAAGATGCGATAGCAGGTACAAGTAGTAGGATAAAAAGAACATAGGTCATAATCAGTGTCCCAAAGTCAGAATTATTTATTCAGAGGCAAACAAATAATCCCAAAGGACTTTAAATTACAGTTAAAACATGAAAACTGAAACAGATAACAAAATCTCATTTAAATCTGTATTTTTAACTTCTTGCTCCATTAAATCATTTACTAGGGAGGAAACAAGTCAAATAATTTGCCTATTTGTTAGAACTTTGTTTCCTCTGACTGGAAAACTATAAAATAATAGTGAAAAAAAACCCTGAAGACCTAAAAAAATCAGGAAACAAGCACATCTGTCTCCGAATAAACTAAATTTTCAATAGAAAAATGTTGTAGGAAATATCTTTATATAAGAAAAGTAACACAAAGATAAAACTAGTTCTAAACTTAAAGTATTGCTAGGATTAAAAGCAAAAACAAGTATCATGTAATATCCTTTAAAACTCTCAGTAAAAATCTTTATTTACATATTTATTAATTACAATAAACACAGAGAAAAAAAATTACCCCCAAACTTTTAATAGTAGTTACTTATCTGGAGGGAGAGACTACGGACACCTTTCCTTTTCTACCATATATATTTTTGTAAAGTTTTATCTTTCCCAATGAACATGCAATATTTTTATAAGCAGAAAAAAGCATTTAATTTTTAACTTTTAAAAGCTTAAAATGAGACCTAAACAATAAAATACAACTTAAAATGGAAATGTGATCCAAATATCTTTCAACATGCTCTTACAAAGAATTATTACATTGTTATGTGTGAAAAACCGTTAAATACATTTTCCAATGCTAAGAATCTGACTAATAACAATACTAACTAATAACAATATGGAAACCAACGATTACTATATATGACCAAGGTATACAGCTTATTAGCAATACAAAATGCTTCATAGGAGTGATGTATGAAAACGTAATCAACAAAATTTTCATGCTATGTCTTTTGGTTTTCAGAAAAACTATACTACACAGCAATACAATGGGATATTATATGATAATAAAAAGAAATAAAATACTGATACATGCTAAAACATAGATGACCTTCAAAAACATTATGGTAAGTGAAGGAAGTCACATAGGTAAATCTATAGGGACAGAAAGTAGTTACTGGCTGCTCGTGGCTGGGAATGGGAATGAGGAGTGACTGCTAATGGATACGGTATTTCTTTTAGGGGGAGGTGAAAATGTTCTAAAATTAGATTGTGATGAAGATTGCTCTGTGAAGGTACTAGAATTTTATGGTATGTGAATTATATCTCAATAAAGTATCATTTTTTAAAAACTACTGCAGTAGTTTTATCAAAATATGCATTATTTTTTTTAACCTAAATCCTCAGATTTCTGGTAGTAATACAAACAAAACCAGGATTTCCAGCACTAAAATAGAAAGAGTACCTAAGGGGTACGCAACCAGATATGGTTAATTAATAAAACTAAATTTAAATGCTTCCTTTGGAATAGAGGAGGCATAAATTGTGCTTTCATTTGTATCTCATAAAAAAGCTGAAATTAGCAGGTTTTCACAAAGTAATTAAATGTGAAACTCTTTATATAATTTCAAAAGGATGCTTTCCTAAGGGGAGAGAACTGATGAGCCACAACTTTCACATGATGTAATTTCTTAGAGAGCTCTGGAGGCCCAGATATGGACATGAATTGTTTTATTTAAGAAGGCACGGCCTTTGTGGAAAATCCTTGGCCTTTTCTTTTCCCACTCACAGAACCATAGATTAGACCTGCAAGGTACTTCAGAGACTATGAGGCCAACACCCTTCTCATAGAAATGAAGGACTAGGACTGCCTCCCCCCAACTTCTGTAAATTATGACTGGGTAAATTCAATGGCTTTCCCTCTACTACAAAGTGGTATTTAAGAGGAGAGGTTATGAAATAAGATTTAAGACTTTAAACTCTTATCTGAATCATAGGGTAACAAAAGTATCTACTTCATAGTGTTGCTGCTATGATGATAGCACAAGAAAATGTATAAGAGAATTGCTTAACACAGTACCTTCACAAAAGTAGACATTCAACAATGTTGGTTTTTTTCATTTCTGCCCCATTAATGCTTCCACTCTCCCAACCTTTTACCAGCACTAATATTGACAAGATGAAAAACAGTTAAGCTGAACTGCCTACTATACCAGGGCAGATTCCTGGCTATATAGCTAAGAGTCACAGAAATGACTGATCCTGCCACAAATCTGACTCACCAGACTTAAGTAAACATTTTTTCTACTCATAATAGTGACCAAGAACCAAAACAGAGAATTTAAGGAGAAAGAAAAAGAAAGAGGTACAAAGTTGTCATAGACAATGAGAAACAGGATAAGAGTTAGTTCACAAAGTAAATATCCAGAAATAAGTTTCAATCTCAAACCTTCCTTTGGCTACTAAGCAAGTCCATTCCAAATGCTAGAATCAGGAATTTAATCCACATAATGTTTTAGTCAAACCTCCCAAAAAAGTAGAGAAAACTTAGAATACATTTTTTCTTAATTTATATCATTCCTAAGATTGGCTTCTATGTTACGTAGCTATACTTCCATTTCACATGAAATTTATAAGGGTGCCCCAGTAAATTTATAGATTCAATAATAGAGTAGAGGAGAAAAAAGTATCCTGCAAAACTTACCAAGATAAAAAGTACTTGTCTGGGTAAACAATTACTACTCATAAAAGTCAATGATGAAATAAAAATGTTCAAAGAAGTCTTGGCCCAAATGCTTATTAAGCTCACATAAGACATCTTATCACTTATCCACATGCTTTCTTTAGAAAATGTGAAAGGTTGGTCAGATTAAGGTCTTTAAAAACAGAAGTATGAAAGAAATCATAAACACATGCAGGGTGATTGATATAAGGGAAAACAAGGAATACACCAGTTATAAAGGCTTTCTGCCAGTTAAGATGACAATAATTATTTCACTGGTTATTAAAAATGGGTATAGATATGTACAAGTATATTTTTGTGTCAGATTATGTATTATGTGTGTATTCTTATATTTGCATATAACATTAAAAGTTCACTTTTATTTATTTCTAACCTTTTACTTAGTATCTATTTATGCCTTTTCTTACCTCTTGTGTTAATTTTGGTATGAACCTCGAGCTGGGGATCACTTGAAACCATACAAGGCCACCAAGGATAGGTTCCAACCTTGGACCAAACAAGATCACCAACCTGGAACTTAACACCAGTGGACACTTCTGCTGTTGGAACAGAAGATAGTATCGGCTGAACCTACAGGAAAAGGTCAAAAAACTTCATTAGAAGAGAAACTTAAAAAACAAAACTATGCACAAAGAACATTAAAAATGTTACCAATGTAAAATTTTTCTTCAATTATGCTTTTCTCTGATACCTAGTATGTCTAAGTAGAAAATGGGAAGAAGACAGGAGACAAAAATATAGGTCCAACCCCAAATACCAAAAACAGGATTGATGGTTTCTGTCCGCAAATTACTGATAAGGCATCTTGTCAATTCCCATGACCAATAAAAAAACTGGTCATAATTTTGAAAAGGAAAATAAACTCACTGAAAATATCTACCTCTTAAACTAGCTCCAAGACTTATTTCAGTATAATTTCTGGAATAAAGTATGGAACTACTTTATTGTAATAAATTACTACACATTGTAATAATACAATGCGTTGTAATTTAATCAGTCCACTTTCACCTTCTTACACCATATTTAGTTAGACAGTATTCAATAAAGCAACTCACTGGGGCTTCTTCTTTTAGTACTGGATCTTCTCTTGTTTTTTCTGATACAGTGTCAACCCTCTCATTTGGTCTCTAAGCAAAGAGGTATAGGTGATTAGAATAAAATGGCAGTAAACCAAAGAACAGTGACATACAGAAAAAGAATCAAAGAAAACTAAATAGCTAAGAGAATAAATTTATTAACTGAACAAGGTAAGGAGTAAGAATATAACTTATTCAGTACATGAAGCTATGTCATAACATTCATTTTCCATACCATACCATAGCTATAGCTCCTGTTCCTCATTTGATTACTTTTAAAACTTAATTTCTAATTAAACTAATTTTTTTTTTACCTATTAGATTGCAGAAAAATGGGAATTCTGAGGTTATTAGTAAGATGTAACTTGAAACTTTTCTGGAGAGCAATTTGGCAATATGTATGAAAAGCCTTAAATTCTCAGACTCTAAACCAGCAAATCCACTTCTAAGAAGGTACACTGAAAAAGCACTGAGAGTTGTAAAAATATATATATAAGTATGAAGATATGCATATCAGTGCTACTTATAAGAGCAAAGTATGAGAAACAACCTAGATGTCCAAGAATGTAGAATTAAATAAATTTATAGTATAACTAAATAGAATAATTAAATATGTTTTTAAATGACATTAATTATAATGTTATTTGAAACAGTAATTTGCAAAGCAGTTTGAATAGTGTGATTCCAATCTTGGAAAAATAATTTTTTCATGTGCACAGAAAAAAAGACTAAAAGGACATAAAAGGCTATCACCAGGTGATGAAATAAGTGGGGATTTTTGGTTTGTTTGGTGCTTTTCTACATTTGTCAAATTGTCTATAATAAAATATTACATGACTTTTAAAATCATAACCTCCCCAAGGATATTATTTAAAAAACTAATTTCTACAACCCTTTGGGGAGGCAATTTGGAAATATCTACCAAATTTCAAAATATGTATATTCTTCAATTTAGCTATTACGTTTTAGGAACTTATCCTACAGAAATACACAAAATGAGAAAATCTAAGCAAAAGGATAGTATCTACTGTATTATTTAATGTCAGTAATCCGCACGTCTATCAACATTGTCCAACTTTTTATTTAAATGTAGTCTATATATACCTTAAAAGTATTTGGCACAATGTAAACCAAACTGATAACAGTAATTGTCTTTGGGAGTAAGATTAGGGAAAAGATCTTCCATATTTTTGCATTACCTGTATCTTCTGTAAAAAGAAAATTATTTCAAGAATTTAAAAGATTTTTAAAATTTCTCACTTCTCAAAGAACAGAATTTAATTTAGATGGCTTAAAAAGAGGGTACACATCCATTAAATTCAGTCTTAACTCCACTAAAAGAATATGGTTAATATTAAAAGCTACTTAAAATTCTCATTCAATTATTTCAAGACCTTTAAAGGCAATGTGATGAAAACACAGTTTTATTAAATAAAAGAAAATATAAAGGTTATTAACTGTTAGGAAAATATTTTATGTAAGCCAGGCTAATATACCAAATCCCAAGTATCATTCATTCATTCATTTAATAGTGCCTATGGACCTTGCAGTCAAGATGGAGGAATAGACAGTCCCCAGCGCCACTCTCTCCCACAAATCAACTAATTTACAACTATAAAAAAGCAACAACAACCAATCTGGGGCTGCCAGAGCTCAGGGGATGAGGAGGAGAGACCCATGGAGTGCATGAAGGTGGGAGAAGCCACAATACGAGAAAGAAAAAAGCGCTCTGACCATTTTGAGCCCCAGCGGCTTCCAGGCTGGAGCTGCTGAGCACACAGAGCAGGAGCTGGCAAAAGCCACAGCTGTGCCCTTCGGATAAAGTTGCTTGGAGGTGGCAGGAGAGAAGAGAGCCTTGGTGGCTCCCGGGCCAGCAAGACCACTAATAGGGTTCCCGTGGACCCACGCTGGAACAAGGAGCCACAACAACTGAAAGAAAGGAGCCACTCAGAGGCCAGTGAGTCATTGCAAGGGACCTGCACATGGCCTGTCCCAAGGGAAGTGTTTGCAGCACAGGCGGTGGGGAGATGGGTCACCGGGAGAACACTGGGACACAGCAAGGACAGCTGATCTGCCCCCCAATCGGCATAGGACCACTCAGAGGAGACTGGTCAGGAATACAGAAGTGCATGGGGTGCAGTTTGATGAAAAGATTCTGGCCCAGACCAGAGTTTCTACGCAACCCAAGTGCACTGGATCTCAATAGGCCCGGAAGTACCTATAAAGTCAACCATGAAAACCTAAGCTGCACAAAAAGCCTTCCCTAGGGAATGAGCAGCAAAGCAGCAATTTAGCTAAACCACACAGCTCAAGTATTGGTCTCCACAGGAAGTTCCCCCATTTTAGAAGTAAGCAAAGGACAACAAATTAGTTCCAGTGCAGAGTTTAAGTGGTGGGAACAGCAAACAACCCAACACAGAACTGAAAGAAAAAACAAAGTACCTGCAACCAGAGACAAAGTTTGATATTAACTAATAAAGGTCTCATTTCACCAAAGAATACCTATAACACCTAGAAAGACCAGAAGTCACCTGGGCTGCCAAACCAGAAAGTGGGGAGGGCCAGGGGCCTCAGCAATGCCCTCTAATGCCCACAACCAGTCCTGAGGGTGGGGAATGAGGGCCTTGGCCACACACCCCCAACACACCCAACCACCCCAGCAACAACCAATGAGACAACACAGGAAGCATCCCAGACTCTCCAGAGCCAGGGTGGTGGGGGGCCTCAGGCCTTGGCCATGCCCTCCTGATACCTGCAGCCAGCCCAGCAACCACCACCAAGCTGCTGCAGGAAGCGCCCTGGGATCTCCCGAGCCAGGGCAGTGGGGGCCAAGGGCCTTGGCCATGCCCCCTGACACCCATAGTCAGCCCAGTGACAACCACTGAGTTGCTGCAGGAAGCGCCCTGGGCTCTCCCGAGCCAAGGCAGTGGGGGCCAAGGGCCTTGGCCATGCCCCCAGACACCCATAGTCAGCCCAGTGACAACCACTGAGCTGCTGCAGGAAGTGCCCTGGGCTCTCCTGAGCCGGCGTGGTGGGGGGCTAAGGGCCTCAGTCATGCCCCCCTGACACGTGCAACCAGCCCAGCCATGACCACCAAGCCACAGCAAGAAGGTCCCTGGGTTCCTGAGCTGGGGGGGGTGGGCAGTGAGGGCTTTTACCACACTCCCCTGACATCTGTACCCAGCCCAGCAATGACCAAGCCACCACAGGAAGCCCCCCAGTCTCCTCTATAGGAATGAGGGGGGTGCCACAGGCCTCAATCCCGCCGCTCCTCCTTCTTCCTTCGTCCATCACATTTCCTTCCCCTTTCCCTTCTCCTCCTCCCTCCCAACTGCTCTGCAACAATATCCTAGAATGTAAAAAAATAATATTAATAAAATTATTTTCTTTAAGAAAACAATAGTACCTATGACTTTCCAGGTGCGGTTCTAGAAGTTGGGTACATAATGATGAAACAAACAGATGTGATCCCTAACCTCAGGGAGCTTACAGTTGGGTAGGAAAGATAGACATTAACCAAATAGAAACACAAACATCCACTTATAGTGGTGTGCATGTGTGCACGCATGTGTGTGTATGTGTGAGTGAGAAGATATGAAGGTCAGAAAAGGCCTCTCTAAGAAAGTAAATTTATAATATGAAAGGAAGAGGAGTTAGCTTAGTAAAAAGTGGAGGAAACAATATTCCAGGAAGAAGGAATAGCATGTGTGTGGTACCTGAGATTTCAGAAGGTAGAAACTTCAAGGGCATAACAACTGACTGAACTGCCCAAGGAAGAGAGAGGTTACAAGATGAGAGTGGAAAGTGGAGAGACAGGCTAAATTATGAGGGCCTTGTATTTGTAGTGAAGTGTTCGGATATTATTTTAAGTGCAATGAAAAGCCACTGAAGAGGTTTAGGAAGAGAAGTAACACATATCAATTTATGTTTTTAAAAAATCATCTTGGCTCCTACGTGGGGGATATTTTGTAAGGGAGCAAGAAGGGAAGCAGAATGTTTCATTAGGAGGTTACTGCAATAATCCAGGTGAAAGAAGTTAGTGGCAACTTGTGGACAGGCACAAATGAACTCTGTCAGATGCTTCTGTGGTGGTACCATAACATCTAGCAAGACACAGTCATTGAATAAGGAAAGAAAAATCTATGTTCAAATGAAAAATTTTCTTCTAATCACTGGTGCAATAATAAAGCAGTTTAGAAATACTGTCCACATTTGTACAGGTTTCTGTGGTAGCTTTAGTTCGATCTACAGGTACAACTTAAACCTTTACCTTAGCTTCTCATTCCAATCAAGCTACTGGAAGAGGCACAGAAAGTGAGTCATCATCCAGAGCACACTCAGTCTTCACAAGGGCAGATGGATATGGAGAGACTATTCTTTACCATACGACAGAAGCCTCCTATTGTAAGAACGGATCTAAAACCCATTCACATTTTCCCCTTTCTGGATTAAAGACAGGATTTCCTTTCAAACCTTCTTATTATTCAAATGTCTTACCTTTATTAATTTTTCAGTTTGTTCCAGATTGTTGGTGTTTCCTTCAGGATGGTTTGAAACATTGGCAAAATCACTTTCAAAGAATTGAAATTTTTCATACAGTCATTTTAAAAGGAAAGAGGTGGCAAGGGAGAGAAAGAAGCCCAAGAAGTTTTATTCTAAGCTCTCAAGACTATGTAAATAGGAGAGAAAAAAAGTCAAGGATGCTGCAATGATAGAGAGAGAATACAGATTATAACATATGCTAATGCATGAGCAAAACAGACATATCTAGCAGGCACTTAGAGATCTATGATTTGAGCTCAAAAGAAAGGTAAGAGAATAAACCAAGAGATAACATATTATCACAAACAACAATTAAGAGGAGATTTTTTTTTTTAGAAGAAATGGCCAATGGAGACCAAACGTTTAGAGTCAAGAAAAATAGAGAATCAGAAAATGCCAAGAGATGAAATAGTTCTGGGTATAAAATCCATTTTCCTTCAGTGTTCAAAGGATAGAGGCAAGCTGAAAACATTAGCATTAAATAGAAGACACCTTTTTTGGTAATTGGTTGCTTTGTTAGGAAGAAAAAGCATCATAGAAAACAATGACAATGTTGGCTTTCCTTATCATTAGTTCAATTCATCCTAATTTTAAACAATTTTATGGGTATATACCACTTTTTAACATTTTTAGTTGATTCCACATGGAAAAATTTATTTTCCAGGAAGGAATCACAGTAAGTTTCTTAAAGGAAAAAATTATGCTGAGAGCAGCTAAAATAAATTATAGTATCCTAAATATTTCTTGAAAAAAATTTGGTCTAGTACTTTTATTAAAACCCAAGAGATTCATAAAGATTAACAGTATGCATCAAATCTGGCAGACTTTAAAACCTTTAATATTACCTAAATGAATTTCAAAAACATTAAGCAAAATCATATTCCCTAAAAGAACAAAACACTAACGTCAACATGAAAGTTGGAAAGAAAAATTTAAAGGCAATAAATTGTGCATTTTTCTTTTACTACTTAAATAACTGCTTAAGTTCATAATCTCAAGAAACAAAAAATGTACACAAAAAAAACATATTGCATGTGAACAGTTTCTAAGAATTTTAAGGCCTAATATTCTGAGGCTAGAGAACCAAACTTCTAATTTAGTGTTAATGGGACTGATCAAGCCACTCAGCTTTTCCTAAGTGGAAGTGGCAAATTATGAGTTAATGAGACTGGCCTTAGGGGATAAGCCCACTGAAGAACTGATGGAGGACCAATAAATGTTTGAATAGGGCCTACACTCACATGCCTGAGGCACTACACCTGCCAAGGAGGAAGAAATGCAGAAACATTTCCACATGTTTCTAATTTGGTGGGAGGAAAAACAGCTAAAGCACATTTTAAAAATACACAATTTCAGTAGTGATCTCAGGTCTCCTGCTGCCTAGATGTTTGGACACATTTTCACTGTTGAGAAGATATGCTTGGGTTGTTCCAAATAACAGCCACTCTTTAGAAGGCCAAACAGCTCAGAATTGGGAGGAAATACTTGCACAAGTACTGAAAGTAGCAGGAGAAAATCTTAAAAGTGTATTATTTCAGAAGAAATTTTCTTTGCTCCAAAAAGAACCTATGAGTGGGCTTTTAAAGAACAAAAAACAAC
This sequence comes from Cynocephalus volans, assembly GCF_027409185.1. NCBI lineage: Eukaryota > Metazoa > Chordata > Mammalia > Dermoptera > Cynocephalidae > Cynocephalus > Cynocephalus volans. The sequence continues at coordinate 109,587,355 of NC_084472.1, forward strand.
AAAAAAGAGAGAAAAATCAATAAAAAGCAAATCCAGCTCAAGGACAATTATTTCAGACTTTTCCCCTAAGCATTTAGTTTTCATTATGCTTCCCTGAGGCATCTGGGGGAGGGGAGTTGTCCAGAGGAGTCAGCAGACCCTTCTTTGAGTTCCCTTTCACTTCTAAGACCTCTACAACGTTAAACACCAAGGGTTGGGAACCCTAGGGACAACCAGGAGGTACAGAGTGTCAAAAATTAAAACACTTAAAACAACTGTACTGAAGGGAACAGTGCAGATGTTGTTCAAGTTAAGGAAACCTAATTTTAAAACGTACAAGTTCACAAAACATTACTGTGCACATCGCTAGTCACCTGCTTGGCTTGGCAAAAGCGTGATACTAACAATAAGCAAGAGCCAGGAGCTCTAGCTTTAAAGTTCCGTTGTCAGAACAGAGTACAACTTTTAGGCACCTATTTCTTAAGCTTACAATTGCCCCCATTTGTGATCAAATTTCAATTAATCAAAATTCAACTAATAAGAACTTAGCTCTTCACTTTATTTCACAGGAGGAAAGTAAGAAAGAGAAAGGAGGGAGGGAGAGGAAGGCAGAAGGGAGGGAAGAGGTGGAGGAGGGGAAGGAGTAGAGGAGAAGGGGGGAGAGAGAAAGAAAAAGAAGACAAGAAAAAACCTGGATTTCTCCCTAAAAGTCACCTTTCAGTCAATCATCTTAGTAATATTCAGTGCAATCAATGCCACTTTCTACATAATACCTTTGGTCAAAAACTGATGTTCCTTTATTTTACTTCAAGATATTGTTAAGATCCTATATAATCAAATACAGTCATGTGTCACTTAAAAACAGGAATGTGTTCTGCGAAATGTGTCATTAGGCAACTTTGTCTTTGTGTGAATATCATACAGTATACTTTCACAAACCTAGATGTTGTAGCCTACTACACACCTAGGCTATATGGCATTGCCTACTGCTCCTACAACAGTAACGCACTGCGCTATGACGTTAGGAGTTAGGACAGCTACAACGTCACTAAGTGATAGGAACTGTTCAGTTCATTATACTCTTATCAGGCCACCTTACTATTTGTGGTCCGTCATTGACCAAAACATTGTTATGTGGCAGATGACTGCATTAAATAATGCTCAGCATCATTCACTAAAAAAAGAAAATAAACTAAAACTCTTAAATTATATCTAAATATTCTAATCCTTTTACATAACAGTTAACTGAAGGTTTAAACGATATACATAGCCAAGCATAGCAGATATCCAACAAAAACAGAACTGGTTTTAGAATCTCATTGCAAAGTGACTACTAGAAACATCACTGCACTGAATTTTTCCCTAAATTCTAATAAAGTAGAAAGTAAATACAAAACATAAACAGGCTGTTTTATCCTGCTTCCAGCCTTTTTCCTATTTTTGAGATAATTTTTTAACTGACTTTAAAGGTAAGAAATCTAGCCTAGTAAGTAAAATGGGTTATTTTCCTACTTGCCAGATTCTCTATAGCAGAAGCAGGGCAAGCCAGCAAGACAGTTCACAAGAACTAATAAGCTAAAACCAAATTCAGTTTTATGTACTTTTGTGATTCCCAAGGGTCACAGTGCATCACATATTGTTTCACTGCACGTTTAGGTAAGAAATGCTACACTGGATATATCTGGTGTGCAGAAAGCTAATTTCTCTCCTTCCATTTATTCATTTACTTAACAGTCGATCTAAGCTACTCTATGAGCTAGGTTCTGTGGGAGGCATTTAACAAATGACATAAAAAAACTAAAAGGCATTTCAGAAATCATTTATTACCAAAGGCTTCATTTTACAGATGCAGAACTAAGACATCAGAATAGCTAAAGTGTCACTGATTACTCTATCTCATTACCCAGTTTTTTTTTTTCTCCATAGCATTTAACACCATCTAACCTTACGTACATATGTATGTATGTATTTTTCTGGCTGTCCTCACTGGAATATAAGGCACCCTGAGAGGAGGCATCTTTCCTCTTCATTCATTGCCATACCTTCAATTCTTATGAGTGCCTAGCTCATAGTATTTAATCAATGTTTGTTAAATGCACAAATAAGAAAACTATAGAAAAATAAGAAAAAACATTGAAATGTCACACTGGGACTTGTGAAAGTCTACAATTGTTGTGACCTTTACTCCAGAAAAAGATCACATTTGAGTTGTATGAAGTAATGGATCCCAGCTATCAAGAAAAAGATGAGTTGGTAAGAAAGTTCTTTGAACAGAAGATAACAAATTAACTTACTGAGGCATACCAGATATAAAAGCAGATAACTGTCACAAAAATAAATATATATTAGTTTCTTCCCAAATCAATGTCTAGGAAACATCTGCAATTCATATCATGAACTCTTCATTCAAGCTAGAATTGATTTGTTACCTATTTACTATTATTATTACATTACTGCTAAGCAAATTCACGTTGAAACCTCAGATATTAAAAAATTCAGTAGCATGCATCTTTCGTTACCTGTAAAGGATGACATTTATAAAAACTCCATCTGGACCCCAGCAGAAAAAGAAAGCAAAACAAAAACAAAAACACCTCCATGTGAAGTTCTAATCAATATATATGAATATAATGCTGATTTTAATAAAAAGAGTTCTTCTATTGCTTAGGTTATTTTATAGCAAACACATTAGTAATGAGTGTTAACCTAAGCTCTACTGGCAAAGGGTGGTCTAAAATAATAAAAAAACAATAATTAACCATCTCTTTTCATCATCAAAAACCAGGAATTTATTATAAGCAAATAAAAATAATCAAGACTATTAGAACAAAGAAACTTGAGAAGCAAGATTCTTAGTGTCACATACTTTTAAAATATTCCTTCACTCTAATAATGTCCATTCATTTCTTCAACAAATATTTACTCAGCACCTATTATAATATTCTAAGCACCTTCCTAGTGATTAGAAGTTATTTGAAATATTCATAGTTGAAAAGATAAAAACTGAAAAAGATCTCTTGAACTTCCAGTAAATGTGAAAGACTACAACATTTTTTCAAAAAGATGTTTCAACTTACATTTTGTTCCTCTGGTTCCAATTTGGGGATTTTGTGTGACTTGCGCTCTTCAGATCTAGATGAGTCATGCTTGTTGCTTTTTTTCCTCTTTTCTTTTCTGCTTTCATGCTTTGACTTTGTGTGCTCACTTGCCTGTACTTCATTTAAAAGGTCTCCACAAAGGGAAGACTCAAACAATTCCCTGCCATTCTGGATAGTTTTGGTTATTTTTAGTTTAATTTCAGGTGAGCCAGTCTTCTTTGGAATCACAGTTTGTGGTACCGAAGGAGGAGGTGGTGGCTGTGGAGGGGAGGGTTTTTCCAGAATTTCATGTGGTCTCGTGTTTGGAATTTCTGAATGGTAATAGTCAGTGGGACTAAAGTTTCTAACTGCACCAAAGCCATTGGCTGATCCATTGGGATACTGATTATATGACTGGTATTTGGTCTGAGTTTCATACATGCTGACTGATGATGGAAAGCCATTTGTGAGTGGAGGAAGATCTTCTGTTGTAGGCGGGTACTGAAAGCCTTGCTGCAAGGTAGCTTCATATGGTGTCTGGCCACCATCTTCAGCAATGTCACTGTTGTTATCAAAGGCATCCTCCTGACGAATGTTGGCGGAGTCAATGAGTTGAGGTGGTTGCTGAATTGTGTTTCCCATGATCCCTTGCATGAAAGAGAAAGAGAAATCCATTGTTCTGCTCCAGCATCCTTAACTTTCCCTTTCTCTCATCGGGCCTAAAATTATAAAAGAGGGGATTAAATGGCATTAATATTTTCATAGGCTAGAGGCTAATCAACCAAAAAAGAATTACACTAAAATGTTTCAAACCCAACTTTAATATCCATATATGCATAGACATTAAATATTTCTAAAACAGACAGCTAATATAATTCTGACACAGGGCAAATACTTTTTATCTTAAATGCTTATCTGTTTGAAATTCTTTTTTTTTTTTTTTTTTTTTTTTGTCGTTTTTTCGTGACCGGCACTCAGCCAGTGAGTGCACGGGTCAGTCCTATATAGGATCCGAACCCGCGGTGGGAGCGTCGCTGCGCTCCCAGCGCAGCACTCTACCAAGTGCGCCACGGGCTCGGCCCTGTTTGAAATTCTTGATTACTTTCATAACAAATTTTATCCTGTTTGCAAACAGGCAAAATAGTTTTGACATTTTGTTGCCCAAGTTATAAAAGTCTCAAGCTAAAACTGCTAAGCAGTGTCCTGACACATATAAATTAGTTTCCACACAAGCTTCCTTTAGAATGATTCATATATTGCCCATAGTTCTGTTATTACAAAATAATAAAATCTCATTGCAGTATTTTAAATGCAAAAGTGAAAAGCCTGTCCCTCCCCACCACCCATTGTTTCCACCCTTCTATGCCACAGACAACCACCATAAACACTTTGGTAGCCATTCTACCTCTTTCCCTACATATGAGGATATTTCAAAAAGTTAATGGAAAGATTTGTATTATGTTTTAATTCTCTTTAAAATACAGCTCATTCTGTGACTTATTTACCAGTATATCCTAGATATATTTCTACATCAGCATGTATAGATAATTTTCATACATATTCATTTTTTAAATGGTTGCATAGTAAACAACAGTGGTATCTGTCATAATGTATATAACCATTTATTTACTGATAACCAATTAGTTGCTCACAATTGTTTAATATTATAAACAGGTCTACAGAAAACATTCTTGAAACTATGTATAGGACAGATTTGAAATTTTGGTAGATACGGTGAAACTGTTCTATATGCTGTACAATATCAGTTTACACCCATACCAACAGTGTGTGAGGCAGCCTTGTTCCCTGCTCTCTCGCCAATATCTAGTGGTTTTTACAAGTGGTATGCACAGCAGAATCAAAATGCACATGTCAGCATCTATCTCCTAAAGATTCTGATTCAATAAATGTGGAGTGGGGCCCAGAGCATGAGTATTTTAAGACCATACTCCAGCTGATTCTGATGTACACTCTTGATTGGATAACTGTATTATAATCTTTGCATTATAATCATTGCCTTATACTGTTACAATTATTGCAACTCCTCTGAAAGGTGTCTAAAGATGCCCACATTATGCAACAATGATTATAAAACATGCATAAGAATTTGTTAGGGGACTTCGGTCAAGATGGCGGAATAGACGGTCCCTAGCGTCACTCTCTCTCACAAATCAACTGATTTAAACTATAAAAACATAACATCAAGTGCATATGGAACGGGGAGATGTCCAGCGGGGGAGGCAGAAGCTCCACGGAGACCACATGCCCTGTGGGGCCGCCATCACACTATCCGGCAGATAGGCTTCACCGCCGCCACCCAGCTCCATTCCCAGCCCAGCCCAGTGCGCACAGAGTGGAGAGACGTCCGGCAGGGGAAGTGGAGGCTCCGCAGAAACCACACACCCTGTGGGGCCGCCACTGTGTGATCCAGCAGGTAGGCTTCACCGCAGGCACCCGGCTCCATTCCCAGCCTGGCCTAGTGAGCTCGGAGCAGGGAGACGTCCGGCAGGGGAGGCAGGAACTCCACAGGGACCACACTACTGCCGCGCGATCTAGCAGCCTGGCCCAATGCGTACGGAGCACAGAGTCGTCTGGCAAGAGAGACAGAAGCTCCATAGAGTCCACACACCCTGTGGGGGGCCACCACCGCGCAATCCAGCAGCAAGTAGGCTTCACCACCGCCACCCAGCTCCATCCCAAGCCCGGCCTAGCACACACAGAGCAGGGAGACATCCTGCAGGGGAAGGGGAAGCTCTGCAGAGACCACACACTCTGCGATGCCTCAGCACATCCCAGCAGCCTTAGCCAGAGCGCATGGAACAGGGAGAAGTCCATCACGGGAGGTGGAAGCTTAGCAGAGACCACACACCCTGTGGTACAGCCCCATGATCCAGCAGCCTGGCAGAGTCCAAGCTGACCAGAGAGGTGGCGCCCCGGAGAGGCCCAAGACCCGAGGCAACCACACACGCAAGGCACTAATGGCCAACTGAGTAGTCACTGAGGTAGCCATACCAAATTGGCAACCACAGCAACATCTTAGTCAGTCAGTACTGTCAAACCTGTGGACTGTGAAACCCCCTGCCACAATGAATAAACATCAAAGAAAAGATACCAGAAATACAAAAAATCAAGAAAGTACACCACCAAAGGATAATAACTCTCAAGCTCATGGCACATGGATCATTCTCCAGGATAGATCACATAGTAGGTCACAAATCAAGTCTCAACAAATTTAAAAAAAATGGAATTATCCCATGTATTTTCTCAGACCACAATGGATTAAAATTAGAAATCAATAACAAATGAAATTCTGGAAACTATACAAACACATGGAAATTAAACAGCATTCTACTTAATGACATATGGGTCCAAGAAGAAATCAAGCAGGAAATCAAAGAATTTATTGAAACTAATGAAAATAATGATACATCATAACAAAACCTGTGGGATACTGCAAAAGCAGTATTAAGGGGGAAATTTATTGCATTAAATGCTCACCTCAGAAGAATGGAAAGATGGCAAGTGAACAACCTAACACTTCACCTTAAAAAGCAAGAACCATCCAAACCTAAAGTTAGCAGATGGAAAGAAACCATTAAGATCAGAGCAGAACTGAATGAAATTGAAACCCAAAAAAACAATACAAAAGATTAATGAATCAAAAAGATATTTTTTTTGAAAAGATAAATGAAATTGACAAACCATTAGCATGGCTAACCAAAAAAAAGAAGAGAGAAGATTCAAATAACAAAAATTAGAAATGAAAAAGGTGATATTACAACTGATTCATCTGAAATACAAGGAATCATTCGAGACTACTATAAACAACTATACACCAACAAATTTGAAAATCTGGAGTAAATGGATAAATTTCTGGACACACGCAAGCTCCCCAAACTGAGCCACGAATACGTAGAAAATCTGAACAGACTAATAACAATAAAGGAGATTGAAGCTGTTATCAGAAGGCTCCCAACAAAGAAAAGCCCAGGACCAGATGGATTCACAGCAGAATTTTACCAAACATTCAAAAAGGAAATGACACTGATTCTTTACAAACTTTTCCAAAAGACTGAAACAGACGCAAATCTCCCAAACTCATTCTATGAAGCAAACATCATCCTGATACGAAAACCAGGTAAAGATATAACCAAAAAAGAAAACTACAGGCCAATTTCCTTGATGAATATAGATGCAAAAATCCTCACTAAAATACTAGCAAACAGAATACAGCAACACATACGTAAAATTATTCACCACAATCAAGTGGGATTCATCCCAGGGATGCAAGGTCGGTTCAACATACACAAATCAATAAATGTGATACACCATATTAATAAAATCAAACACAAGGACCATATGATCATCTCTATAGATGCTGAAAAAGCATTTGATAAAATTCAACACTCATTCATGACAAAGACCCTCTATAATTTAGGTATAGATGGAAAGTATCTCAACATAATTAAAGCCATATATGATAAACCCACTGCCAATATCATCCTGAATGGGGAAAAGCTGAAAGCTTTTCCTTTAAGAACAGGAACAAGACAAGGATGCCCACTCTCACCACTCTTATTTAACATAGTGTTGAAGTACTAGCTAGAGCAATCAGAGAAGAGAAGGAAATAAAGGGTATCCAGATTTGAAAAGATGAAGTCAAACTGTCCCTGCTTGCAGATGACATGATCCTATATATCAAACAGCTTAAAGCCTCTACAAAAAAACTCTTGGAGGTGATAAATGATTTCAGCACAGTAGCAGGATACAAAATCAACACACAAAAATCAGTAGCATTTCTATTCTCCAATAGTGAACATGCAGAAAGAGAAATCAAGAAAGCCTGCCCATTTACAATAGCCACCAAAAAAATAAAATACTTAGGAATTGAGTTAACCAAGGAAGTGAAAAATCTCTATAATGAGAACTATAAACCACTGTGGAGAGAAATTAGAGAGGATACCAGAAGATGGAAAGATATCCCAGGCTCTTGGATTGGAAGAATCAACATAGTGAAAATGTCCATACTACCCAAAGTGATATACAAATTCAATGCAATCCCCATCAAAATTCCAATGACATTTTTCTCAGGAATGGAAAGAACTATCCAGACATTTATATGGAATAACAAAAGACCACGCAAAGCCAAAGCAACGCTGAGCAAGAAACACAAAGCTGGAGGCATAACACTACCTGACTTTAAACTATACTACAAAGCTATAATAACCAAACAGTACGGTACTGGCATAAAAACAGACACACTGATCAATGGAATAGAATAGAGAATCCAGAAATCAACCCACACACCTACAGCCATCTGATCTTTGACAAAGGCACCAAGCCTATACACTGGGGAAGAGGCTGCCTCTTTAGCAAATGGTGCTGGGAGAACTGGATATCAACATGCAGGAGAATGAAACTAGACCCATACCTGTCACCATACACTAAAGTCAACTCAAAATGGATTAAAGAATTAAACATACACCCTGAAAACAATAAAACTTCTTAAAGAAAACATAGGAGAGACACTTCAGGAAATAGGACTGGACACAGACTTCATGAATACGACCCCAAAAGCATGGGCAACCAAAGGAAAAAATAAACAAATGGGATTATATCAAACTAAAGAGCTTCTGCACAGCAAAAGAAACAATTAACAGAGTTAAAAGACAACCAACAGAGTGGGAGAAAATATCTGCAAAATATACATCTGACAAAGGATTAATATCCAGAATATACAAGGAACTCAAACAACTTTACAAGAAAAAAACAAGCAACCCAATTAAAAAATGGGCAAAAGAGCTAAGTAGGCATTTCTCTAAGGAAGATATACAAATGGCCAACAGACATATGAAAAAATGCTCAACATCACTCAGCATCCGGGAAATGCAAATCAAAACCACACTGAGATACCATCTCACCCCAGTTAGGAGGGCTAAAATCCAAAAGACTTTGAACGATAGATGCTGGCGAGGTTGCGGAGAAAAAGGAACTCTCATACATTGTTGGTGGGACTGCAAAATGGTGCAGCCTCTATGGAAAACAGTATGGAGGTTCCTCAAACAATTGCAGATAGATCTACCATATGACCCAGCTATCCCACTGCTGGGAATATACCCAGAGGAATGGAAATCATCAAGTCGAAGGTATACCTGTTCCCCAATGTTCATCGCAGCACTCTTCACAATAGCCAAGAGTTGGAACCAGCCCAAATGTCCATCATCAGATGAGTGGATACGGAAAATGTGGTATATCTACACAATGGAATACTACTCAGCTATAAAAACGAATGAAATACTGCCATTTGCAATAACATTGATGGACCTTGAGAGAATTATATTAAGTGAAACAAGTGAGCCACAGAAAAAGAAATACCACATGTTCTCACTTATTGGTGGGAGCTAAAAATAAATAAATAAATTCACATACACACACAAAAAAAACAGGGGGGGAAGAAGACATAACTACAATTCCTTGAAGTTGATACGACAAGCAAACAGAAAGGACATTGTTGGGTGGGAGGGGGGAGAGGGAGGAGGGAGGGAGGTTCTGGTAATGGGCCACAATAATCAACCACATTGTATATTGACAAAATAAAATAAAAAAAAAAAAAAAAAGAATTTGTTAGGAAATGCTACAAGACCACCCTGCCTTGTCAGAAGGTTTGACAAGTTCATATCTCAAGACAGAGAATTAATGGACAGTCCCATATTTTATTTGATAATCCCATAAACATTTCTTCTAGAGAGCTCTAAAGCAGGGAGGACAAACAGGTTTTCACTACTTTATCAACTCTGATGAACTGACTGTAGCTCCATGGAATACAGCTGACCCACCATATCCATGGGTTCTGCATCCACATATTCAACCAAGTGTAAATCAAAAATATTTCAAAAATAAAAACAAAGATGGTTGCATCCATACTGAACATGTACAGAATTTTTTTCTTATCATTATTCCCTAAACAATATAAGTATTTACATAGCATTTACATTGTATTAGGTAATATAAGTAATCTAGACATTATTTAAAGTATATGGGAGGATATGTGTGGGCTATATGCAAATACTTCAGCATTTTATATCAGGGACTTGAGCATCCTTGGATTTCAGTATCTGCAGGGGTCCTGAAACCAATTCCCCAGCTATCCAAGGATAACTGTACTGTGAAGAAGGATTCTGAGACCACATCCCAGTTTAATTCTATGATTGATTAATAATGTCTACTATCTTGGTTCTATAGTAGGATTTACCATAATGATAAAGGAAGTAACCCAAAACGGCAAAGGGAAGAGGGAAACAAAAGCTGACAATGCACTTTTCAAGGTGTATTCAATTACACAACTGCTGTTTATTCTACTGTTAGCAAATAAAGATAATTTTAGAAGTTCTAAAACTGCAAACAATTGAATAAGAGAGCATACTAGAAATCAAACGGCCTACACTGCTCTATATTGCAGGTGGGACGATGGTGGGGGAAAACAGAGAGAACTTTAATTTCCTTAGCGTCTACCCTGGGTCAGGCACTTTGTACATTATCTCATTTAATCCTTGTAACAACTCCACTACAGAGATACTGTGATTCCTGGTTCATAGGTAAAAGAGACTGAGCTTCAAAGGGAATAGGTGGCCTGCTTATAAACCACAAAGCAAAGGTTTTAGAATTTGAATCTAAACATGTCTGACGCTAAAGCCCATGATTTTTACCATTTACCACTTCTGCTTCCCTCATCTATCAGTTGAGAGACGGATTCCTATCTTTTGTTCATGCACTTTATTCCTTGGCCACTGCCAAAATATCTATTCCAATAACCACCATTAACACTTAAATGGTACTTTGTAAGTGCCAGGCAGTATTCTAGGTGCTTTATTTATATACAGTACTACATTTACTCCTCCCAGCAACCTTCAGGTAGGTATCTCCCATTACAGATGAGGAAACAGAGGCACAGAGAGGTTAAATGACTTTCTCAAGTGTTCATATCTAATAATTAATCGACGGAGCTAGGATTCAACCCAAGCAGTCTGGTTTCAAAGTCTGTGCCCCTCACTAGCGTACCATACTCACTGATAATGCTGATAAATGTTAGAAATCATTTCTTTATACATAGCTTAAAAATTGAAACATTACCTTAATTTGACCCTTGGCATAAATGTATAGTTCACAGCAACAGACATAAAAAGGAAATGTTTTAAAATTCAGTTAACACACATGGAGCAACATGGAATTCAAAAGTTCTCATTCACACTTCCAACTTGAAGGCACGTTACATACTGACATCTAAAAAGATGCAACCTGTGTTTTTGGTTCTCATAACTGTCACATGCAAGATCAGCTTCCAGATTAGCCTCCCAAGTGATAGTCTACAGGGTTTTTCAGGCATGTGTATTCAGAGACTGAAGTTTCTGATGCTTCTGACTTAGTTCCAAACATAAGCCTTTAAGTACATTGATATTTCCCTCCTTTTCCTCTCTTCTTTAGCCCCAGCTGCAAATATTTCATTTTAGTTTGAACTAAGAAAAGAAATAACATTATCATCTTACAAGTATACAAGAGTTCACAATCAGAGTCCTTTCATATGCATTCTTATTTTATCCTCAAAACAACTGGTAAGCCTACAGGGTAGGTGCATACTAGCTTCATTTTTTAGGTAACTATGTTAAATATTTGAGATGCTGACTTTCCCAAGACCATAAAGCTAATCAGTGATTAAGCTTGAAAAAGAATCAATCTCCTGATTTCTAATCCTGTGCTCTTTTTCACAATATTTACTGTCAGAGAATAACCAGCTATTGAAGGACAACCATACTATAAACTTAAGGGTTATATGTTCAAATTGAATGCACTGTCCCTTCCCTAACTCAGCTTCCCTTCAGACTACCCCAGATTCGTCATTGCTTCCATCATTTTTCTAGATTCCCAGGCTAGAAATCTCAGGCTTAAGGGTAACTAATTCTTCCCTCTGTTAAGCCACAAAGCTAGTCATTGAGCAAATCTTGTCGTTTCTTCCTTTGAAATCTCTGTTCTGTTCTTTGATCTCTACATCCATGTCAAGACCCAGACCAGGTCCTCAGCATCTTATCCTGAACTATGATGACTGATTTTCTAGATATCTTTTACCTCTAACTTCTTCCTGCAGAGCAGTTAGATGATGCTTCTAAAAACAAACTTTGATAAGCCTATTCCTACGCTAAGAAACTCCAAAGCCCTTCCATGCCTTTAAAGGTTTTCCATAACCTCACTATTTCCTACCAACCCGAACTGTATGTGCATGAATAAACTTTTCTGAGCATCCACTGGGCCAAATATCTATAAATTGTGGCCTCACTCATATATTACATCTGTTTATTACTATGAAGCACATTATTATTCCTATTTTACAGGTAAGAAAGAATGGAGCTCAGAAAGATCAAGTGACTTGCCCTTAGTCACAAAGCCAACAGAAATTGAATAACATGGTAAAACTCAGGTCTTCTAACTCCAATACAGTGCTTTTGACATGGCAGCTGCCTTACAATTTGCAAACTGTCCAAACTTCCCACCTTTTTCCAATATGCTCAATACCTATCATCCAAATGCCTGTTTGGCAGTTACTCTCATATCTTAAAATTATCTAACGCTTAGTTTTTATTCTACTTAAATGTGTCCATTCCCCAGTCTTTCCCACCCCAAAACACAGAAATAAAAATAAAAACCTCTATTAGCTGTCAAAGCTGGAAACCTGGGAATCATGATACATCCCTTTCTCTCACTTCCACGTTTATATTATCCATCAGCAAACTGCCTGAGTTTTATCTCCCAAGTACATATCTCACATTTGTCTATTTCACTCTCTCTCCTTTGCTTCTCTTACTAGTCCAAGCCATGATGAAATCTCACCTAGTCTATTCCATAGTTACCTTCCCAGTCTCCATACTTCTTCTCCTGCCTCTGTATAATCCATTTCCCCATATAACATCCAGTCACCTTTTAAAAATAAACCCAATCATGTAACTATCCCCTTCAAAATCTTTCAACAATACAGCAAGAAAAATGAACTACTGCTACAGTCAACAACATATATGACTCTCTCACAAATGTCATTTTGAGTGAAAGAAGCCAGACACAATGAGTCCATTTATACAGTATATAGTGTGACTTATGTAAAATTCAAAAATAGGATAAAGTTAAAACTAACTCTATAGTGATAGCTGTCAGAATACAGTTGCTTATTGGAAGGGTGGGGACTGTGAACACTGGAAGGGGGTCATGAGGGAGGTTCCTGGGGTGCTGGTTATATTCAGCTTATTGTTCTAGATAGTGGTTACATGGTTTACTAAAATAAGCAAAAAACAAAATAACAAAACCTTCAATGACTTCCCACTGAGCTCAAATAAAATCCAAACTACTTATCATGAGCAGCTAGCCCCTGCATGGTGAGGCCTCAGCTTACATTTCCCCAAAACCATCTACCAATACTCTCTGCTGCTACACTCATTGCATTCTATCCACACTGGCTTCTTTCAGGGTTTTCAGACATGCCAAGTTCATTCTTAATCAAAGAGGATTTTCACACGTGCTGCTCCAGCTACTTCGAACACCCATAGTCCCTCAGAGTGGCATTCTGAGGTCCCCAGCTCATTCTCTTCATTAAGTCTTTTCCCCCTTACAGCACTTACCACAATATACATTACACAAAAACATGGCTACCTTCTTATTGTCTGTCTCCCTCACTCCACTGCACGCTCTATAAGGGCAGGAGCCATTATGTCTGTCTTACTCAGTATAAGTGCTGGACACTCAACATTGTTCAATTAATAAATGAATAACAGAGTTCCTGTCCTCAAAGGGCTTATCACTAGTATCCCTCCATTTACCTGCCAAACTTCTGGGTATAAGAGCCTTCAGCATAACTTTTCTCACCCACTAACCCCTTGTTTGGTAAAAATGTGTTATGCTCATTATAAAAGAAAAAAAATTAAAACAACACCAAAACCCAGAGTTATGTGGTCAACTGCTCTTGCACAAAGGTGCCAAGGTAATTCAATGAGAAACAGTAGTAATTTCAACAAATGGGGCTGGAACAACTGACTGGATATCAGTATGAAAAAAGTGAACCCCAACCTTTATTTTATACACAAAAATAACTAAAATTAGTTCATAAACCTAAACACCAAGTCAAAACTATAAAACTTCTAGAATAAAACAGAGGAGTAAATATTACATTGCATATGCAAAGATTCCTTAAACAGGACACAAATACCATGAACTATGAAAGACTGATAAAATGGACTTAACAGTTAAGAAGGAGCATTACTCTCTTGTGATGCTTGCGTGCTTTGCCTTCCTCTAGCACATTAAATAAAATTTGTTATGCTTTTTCTTCCTATTAATCTAAATCTTCAGTGATTTTTATTAACGAACCTTTAGGGGTGATATTTTCCTTTGGCCCCTACAGTTACGGTGCTGTTAGCAGGACACCAAAAGCCATCCTGCTTTTCTGGAGCCTTAGATGAAAGAGATCAGAGCCTGAAAGCAAGCAGAAAAGAGTACCTCTCAAGGATCTCCTGGATCAAATTGAAGAAATTAATAAAGCTCTAAACAGAAAAATGGGTTAGGAGAAAACTTTAGAACAATCAGGCTGGAGCTACAGACTTGCTACAAGACCCTGAGAAACCAAGGAAGACATCAATAAAGCTATGCTGATTCTACCCCTCCAGCAGGATCCTGAAATAACAGCAAGGACGGGAGCACAGACCAGAGGGGGCCTTGGCAAGACCTTTCACTTGGCTCCTTGCCTCTGAAGCCCCTACAGTTCACGTCCCCTTTCCTCCTTTTTTCCTTTCCCACTTTCCAGTCCCTCAACTCCCTCTTTAAAAACCCCTCAGTAAATCTGAATCTTAGAGATGGCTTTAGTATGACCATTCTCCATCAGTTTTACCAAAAGAGATGGGTGAGCCTAACATCTCTCTTCAGGTCATTGGTATTCCTGAATATAAGCTGACTTCCATTTTTACCAGTACCATCACCAACAAAAATAGTTAAGAAAAAAAAAAGGTAAGTTGTAGGCAGGGAAAATATACTTGCAAAACACGTATCTAACAGAAGGCTTATATCAGGAACATCTTTATATGCTTACATTCTAGGAAATGGGAAACGACTAAGGCTTTTTGAGCAAAAATGAGACAAGTGAAATGACAGTTTAAGTATCTGTTACCCATAGATCACTTACTAATTACAAACAAATATGTACAATGGAGATAGCTGGCAGTCACCATTTTAAACAAATGACTAAACATGACATTATGTGCCTCATGATGTAATATATGAACACAACGTCACCTCTGAATTACTCTTCCTAATGCTGAACTTGAATCCAAAATGAGGAAACAATCAGACAAATTCAAAATGTGGGACATTCTTTCAGACAACTGGCCTGAACTCTTCGAAAAGGCTGTCATAAACAAACAAAAAAACAAACAAAAGGTGGAAAGAGTATTCTAGATTATAAGAGGCAGGTTTAACAACCCAAATGCAATGCATGAACTCTGAATTCTGGATTTAAATATGCACACATAAATAAAAATATTTTGGAGACAAATTTTAAATATGAACTGGCTATTAAACAACAAAGCTATTAATTTTCAAGGGTATGATAATGGTATTGTTTATATAAGAAAATGTCCTTATTCTTAGGAGAGCCATGCTCAAATATTTAGAAATAGTGTCATGGTATCTACAACTTTCAAACAGTTCAGGATAAAAAAAAGTACATGTACCTAGAGTAAAGCAAATGAGGTGTTGACTATAATCTTTTAACTTTTCTAAAGGTTTGAAAATTTTTACTGGGCTGGTCAGTTAGCTCGGCTGGTTAGAATATGGTGCTGATAACACCAAGGTCTAGAGTTCGATCCCTCCCTGTACTGGCCAGCTGCCAAAAAAAGAATGAAGGTTTGAAAATTTTAAAAGTAAAAAGTTAGGAAAAAATAAAAACAAATAATTTGGCTAGGGTTTGGATAGGATGTAGAAGAAGTACTAAAAATAAGCTTCCTAAGGTGGTAAGAGCCTCCATTACATTTTGGTACCATATTCTGACCAACCAAGCCAAAATGTCCACTTTGTTATACTTTCTAGAAAGCCTGAGCATGATTAGGACCATGCTTTTTCATATTATGCCTCCATATAATATATAATGCAAACAAGAAAGCAATTTTAATGATTTTTTTAAAAGATATTTTAGGAACTATAACTAAATTCCTTTACACAGTGATTTTTATATGTACTGGAGTCTGGCAGCCAGCCCTCAAACAGCAGACACACTGATGATACAATGGTTGAGAACTTACTGAATTAGAAGGCTCTCTGAGCACTGTGGTTGAGAGTACAGGCTCAGAATCAAACCGCTAGGTTCAAAGACCAACCTCAAGGCATGTTAGCTGTGTAACTTCAGGCAATTTATTCAATATCCCTACACT
Source organism: Cynocephalus volans (assembly GCF_027409185.1). Classification (NCBI taxonomy): domain Eukaryota; kingdom Metazoa; phylum Chordata; class Mammalia; order Dermoptera; family Cynocephalidae; genus Cynocephalus; species Cynocephalus volans. The sequence goes on from NC_084472.1 coordinate 109,603,865, forward strand.
TCAGTTTCCTTATCCAGAAACTGGGTATTTTCAATTGTCTACCTTGTACAGTGTTGTTGTAAGAATTAAGAGTTAATCCACAAACAGCATCTAGAACAATGCCTGGCATATAGCTCAATACCTGTTGGCTATTATTATCATTCAGTGAAATGTTGGGCATACAGAACTGGTAAAAAACATGATCTCTGACATAATGGTATTTGCATTCTCTTTAGTAAGACAAGATAAGATTGTATAAGTAAGACTGATAAAATAATAGTAAACAATATGAAACAGAATGTGGCAAAGAATTAAACTGTTACCACTACAATTATAACAGACATTTGAAGAGAAAGAACAATGCTAGGCAAAGAAGCATTTAGGCCTTGAAAGACAGGCAGGATGTGGAAGTTAGGTGTTTTTCACCCACTGCTTTAAAAACTACTCGGTACAGGCCAACAAAAACTCTTACACCTTTATCCTTAGTAAATCTCTGATAAAGATAATATATATATATTTTTTTATTACTAAAGTAATAACACTCATAGCTAACATGTGAGGGCTTGCTATATGTCAATACTATCCTAAATATATATATATATATATGTACATGTACATATATATATATATATATATATATATATATATATATATATATTTTTTTTTTTTAAAAGATGACCAGTAAGGGGATCTCAACCCTTGGCTTGGTGTTGTCAGCACCACGCTCAGCCAGTGAGCAAACCGGCCATCCCTATATAGGATCCGAACCCGTGGCCTTGGTGTTATCAGCACCGCACTCTACCGAGTGAGCCACGGGGCGGCCTTACCCTAAATATTTTATATTTGTTAATATTATTCTTCAGAACACCCCTTTGAGGAAATACAGTTACTAGCCCAATTTTACAAATGAAAATCAAGGGCAGCATGATTAAGTAACTTGTCCATAATCAAACAACCAGTAAAAGGAGAATTCTAAAATCCACTCTGTTCTACAACACTGGCTCTTAACAAGTAAGCTTATTTCCCACAATCCCTATATATGTAAAGTAACACAACCACAAAAACAAAAAAAAACCTCACTTGACACTTCTCTACTCCCACTCCCGAGTTAACGATTTGGTGGGAGACCAAATAACTGTACTATTCTTCCACCCATTCTAATCTGTACTTTCAAGTAAATGAAATCACCACAAAAAACCAATTCCTAATAAATTCTTCCTCTGACCAGTGTTTCTAGGTTAATTAAAAAAAGATAAAATAAATCAATTAATGAATACTTTTTTCTTAATTTCATTGAAGCTGTCCATAAACAGTTTTTTTCTTAAAGCAAAAAAAGTTGAAAACTATCAACTAAAGATTTAGGGCTCTTATTTATTCATTTTTTTACCAATTTGTTCATGGGGAAGTGATAATAGAAAAGTTTATATAGACTCCTTAAGCCAAATCATAGAGTAAAAAAAAAAAAAAAAAGGGAAGGGGAGATTATGTCATGTGTTTCAGATGAACAGTTTGAGGCTACACATATCAATTAAGTATTCATAATGTGTTCAATGTATAGTTTAAATCATTGCAACAAACTCATAAAAAGAACAATTCTCTTTGGTAGAATGTACATATTGCTGGATTCTACTTTATAGAATTACATGCTGTACTGTATACACTCATTTTTTCTATGTTTAAAATGCCAGTCTCTTCTCAATAAGAGAAAACTTTATATTTTATTATACTTCAAAATTCCTTATATTACCATTATTTAAGGCTTTGGAATCAGAAGTGGTTCTAAGATGTCATATAAGTTGCCCATTTCTGTTTTCAGACCCAACTACCCCTAAATACATTCCCAGGTTCATTTACAGATCTAACCATGTTGCTCTCCTAATTGAAATCCTCTGAATGGTTTCCCATTGCCTAGAAAAAGCCCAAACACCATGACTGACAAAGCACATAAGGCCCTCCAAGCAAGTTCTCTTTGTAGCTACTTGTCCAACCTCAAGTTACTTTTGTATTCTAGTAATGTTACTGGGAATTGCTGTGCACACTATGATTTCACATCTCTGTGCCCTTACTAATGTCATCTCCTATGCATCATATGCCCTTTTACATTTTTTTTTTTAATGCTTAACCATCTTTTGAGCTCAGAAAGTCATTTCCAAGAAGTAGTCACTTAAGCTCTTAATCTGAGTAGTTTTCCTCTGTGTTCCTAAGGTACACTGTGCATATCTCTTAGAATTATTCATGAAACAATCTGTTTATGTGAGTTTTCTTAAGAACAGGAAGCAATTTTATTCCTATATATGTTCTAATAACCCAACTCAAAGGCTCAGCGGAGGAGCTTTACTGATTCATTTAAACTGAACTGTGTAAATTTAAGGGAATGATTACATATAAATTAAATGCTTTAAAGAGCAGTTGAGGGTCTTTTCATGGAGATTGTTTAAGAGAATGTAAAAGCAGTTACAATCTTCTCAGGTAATGTCCTCAGCAAAATTTGACTGACAACTGCTTACCTAGCGACCACTGAGATTATCCTTAGTTCTGTGCTAAACTTCCTCACAAGGTTTAAAGTCTCAAGAGAATGCATGAAATCCTACGAACTTCCAGGGAGAGTAGAGTGTTAACCCAACCAAAGACTAAAGTATTAAAAATAAATAAATAAATAAAAAACTCTTATACAAACACGTCTGTTTAAAACCCTATTGTTAACACTGTAGGTCTGAAATTAGGAATGTGGAAGCTCTCGAAATGCAATTCTCATAGTCACAGTTAATTGAACTGGCATGCACATCAACCTTTCCAAAGCTTTTCCAGTAAATGTGATCAATCATACTAAAAAAGTGTTCTTGATATATCCACATTAGAATTTTTACAGCTAGAGAAAAATAGTGGAATATAATGTGATTTCCACAACACAGAGGAAGAGAGTGGTCTTCCTTTACCAGGATAAACAAGGGATCCAGATGTTTCTTTATGTGAACTGTTGTTGCAAGGAACGTTTCTCAAGGTTTATGATAAACCCACAGTCTGAATGTGTTTCCATAGGAACAGGAATGAAGTGAATGCAGACGTCTACAGTAATGAACCAGCTATGCTGGTTCTTGAAAACCTGTCATTTTCACAGTTTGGTGATTTCTGCAGCAAGAAATTTGTATGTATATACACACACACACACACACACACACAAAATTATATATTCATAAAATTATATATACATATATAAAATTTTTAAGACACACAGTACTGAAAAATTAGAGGGTCATTTTATTTTAAAGCCAAAAAATTACAATGCAGTACATAAAGGCAAGCTTAAGTATGGAATCTCTGAGGAGTAAAGAAAAAGCTATAAAATATACTCATATACTGATTTCTAACTGAATGATCACTTAATGTTTGAAAACCAGTTCCCGTATGTGAAATCAGTTTAATATATATGTATACACTTACCCCCCAAAAACAGTTTCTTCAGAATATGATTCACAGTTAATGACAGACTATGAAGATCTCTGGGTGACTGCATCAAGGGAGATGCTCACTTCACTATTTCCCCCTCAAATTTACATTGAGAGTGGGGGGAGGGGAATACTTAATTTTTTAAAAAATATTGTGTTATTTTTGTAAATGGGTTTGCTAGAATGAAACCAGAGCCTCTATAAAGTAAAAACTTGAGAAAACATGCTTAACCTATGAGAAGAAAGCTAAAATGCCCTAATGCCAGGGTTATAAAAGAGACTCCATTCTTTTTAGTTCTGTGTTCTATTTATATTTTAATCTAATTAGATGACCAGAACAATCCTTTGACTATAAGCTACAAATTCTGTATTGCCCATTTTGGCTTTCGTAATTTATGAATTACTTAATTTTTAGTGATGCAATAACAAACGTGTAATGCTTAAAAATAAGAGGTATGCTATCTTGGTTTATTATGTCTGTTTTAAAACTGGAAGTAAGTAGGAGAAAAATATTTTTAAAGAGGCCAAACACACACCTTTAAAAATCAGCAAAAAAAGGGCCGGCCCCCTGGCTCACTCAGGAGAGTGTGGCACTGGTAGCACCGAGGCCGCGGGTTCGGATCCTATATAGGGATGGCCGGTGCACTCACTGGCTGAGCGTGGTGTGGACCACACCCTGACGAGGGTTGCGATCCCCTTACTGGTCCAAAAAAAATCACCAAAAACAAATTTCTATTAAGTATGAACAGAAGAAAAAGTCAATTTCTACCTTCTGAACAGGATACAAATTACACTAAAAGTCAATATTCTTCCTTTGCAAGGGGGGGGGGAGAGAGAGAGAGAGAGAGAGAGAGAGAGAGACCCAACCACCTGGTTCTAACAACTTGACCATGCCTCTATCGACAATGTCTACCTCTTGTCAACTTTTCAAACAAAAAGGATCCTGCTTGGGCCGGCCCCGTGGAGAACAGAATTAAAAGTTCATGGAGAATATAATTAAAAGATAATACAAATCTTTCCATAAACTTTTGGAAGACTCCTCAGATGGCTTGGGTAGTTATCCAAAAAAAGTTTTAACCACAATGGTATAGAAGTAAATTATTTCGGACTGAAATTTGGGCGTTTTCTCTCAAACAATTTATTAAATTCCCATGGTAATGCAAATACTTGGATTTCTCAGACTTTAAGGTCATTATACAATGGCATTAACTCTATAGGCACTTAAATTTTAGTCCCCCCCCCCCCTGCTTTTTTTGGTCACCAATATTAACAACCACCCCTATGGCTTTTTTAATGAATATCTGAAGATATCAAAATTACGAGGTTTGAAAAGATCTAGTCAAGCTTTCAATCATTTAAAGAGGTTTACCACTCTGGTTGAGGCTGACTCTTCGAAAGTTTAAGGCTATTATTTAGAGGAAAACATTTTCCTGCACTACTTTTCTGCAATTATACTAATAAAACATCAATTCTCCAGATGACACAAAAGGCTTACAGCATTTTAGAATGTAAAATAAATGTTCTATATTAGTAAACCTTATCTGGGTATCTTGACTTAAAGGTACTTTCCAAAGTAATCTTTTAAAAGAACTCTCAGCTGCTGACTAATTTCTGGATTATAAGGGAAAATCTGCTTGCTTAAAAAATAAACAATTCAGGAGAGAATATACCCCCTTTATATTTTCATGTGATTTTACTCACTTTCTACCAAAATATGAAGCAAATTATGTCATTTTTATACAATTACTGACAACATGCATTAAAAACAAAGTAGTCTTGCTCCATCTATACATAATAAACTCAAGATGTATCAATAGAAGTTACCCTTCTAGAACAGAATTTGCTACATGACATTTACTCATTAAGCAACTAAACGAATTCATAAGACCACTCTTCAATAAATAAAGGAGAAATAAAATGTGAATTTGATGCTTGAACAATAAGAAATAAATACTGTTGGTTTTCTCTTCTTTCTCCCCACTAAGATACAACATTTTTGTCCTACTTTCTTAAAGACACAGTTATATTCCTACCGAATGCCCTGCGAATCTATCAATTTTACTCGATTTAAGTAAGAATTAAAAGGCCACATATTGAATGATTCCATTTATATGAAATGTCCAGAATAGGCAAATCCATAGAGACAGAAAGATGATTAGTGGTTGCCAGGAGTTGGAAGGAGGAAATGAATGGAAGTTGACTGCTAATGGGTATGAGGGTCTCTTTTTGAGGTGATGAAAATGTTCCTAAATTAAACAGTGGTGAGAATTGTGCAGCCTTGTGAATATACTAAAAATCACTGAACTGTACACTTTACAAGGATGAGTTTTATGGAATGTGAATTGTATAACAATAAAAAAAGAATGCTCTAAAAAAATTCAAGAAAGCATTTGTGTATGTTTCTCAACAATAATGTCTATAATATCTATTCAAAGAATTACTGATTTGTACACACAACTTAAACATTCCTAAAATAAAAAGTTTTACACTTACTATTAAGCCCTGGTAATTATGACGTGAGATACTAGAAAAGGATAGACAATGAAACAGAATAAGATCCTAGACATAGACCCAAGCCTATACAGCAATGTGGCATATGACAGAAGCAGCGCTGCAAACAAGTGAGGAAAGGATAGGAGATTCAAAAAATGGTACTGGGACAACTGCTTATCCAAGTAGAGAAAAATTTAGATCCTCGCCATATAATACACCAACGCCTGGTGGATTAAAGACCTAATATAAAAAGTAAAACTTAAAAACTTTTAAAAGAAGGATCTCCTTAATACATAAAGAGTATAAAACATAAAGGACCAAAGAAAACACAAACAAGTAAAGAGACAACCCCCCCCAGTGTGGGAGAAGATGACTGCAATACATAGATCAAAGCTCTACCCTCCAACTTTCTTCCAAATCAGGACAGTTCTTGCTATGTTCATTGGTTTTGCCTTATCATTTCTCAACTGGATTAGAGCAAATTTCCTAACTGTTCTTCCTGCTTCCAGTGTTGTCCACCTCCAAGCTACCCTCTAAAGCATCAACAGTACTTAAAAACAAAACAAAAAAATTCAAATTTAATAACATCCCACAGCTCTCCATGCCTCAGAATAAAATCCAAAAAGTTGAAGTCCTTCATGGCTTGGCCCCTGCCTGTATGTCCAACCACCTCTCCTGCTGCTTCAGCTTTCCCATCTTGCCCTCCACCATTCTATAGTCTATAGCAAATATAATCTATTGGCAACATATTATGATTCATATTTTCATAGTGGGTATACTATGACAAAAGTTTGACTTGTACCAGTGTAGAAAAACTAGTCACTAGGACAAGCTAGTTAGCTCAACTGGTTACAGTGCAGCCTTATAACCCCAGGGTCATGGGTTTGGATCCTCATACTGGCCAGCCACCAAAAAAATTTAAAAAATAAAAAAAACTACAGTCACTATTAACTGGATTAAGATAAACTGTCACAACATTATCACTGTTGAACGTAACACAAGAATCTGGAACACTAATAAAATGACTTTCCTTTTTTGTATAATTTCTAGACTACTATAAACCTGTGCTAAATACAAAGCCAATTTATACAGTATTAGAATGCCATGCTATCTTTGGGGTATCTTTGACTAACTTCAGTATTCAGAGAATTGCCAAATATGTTCAGATATCATAGCAGTGCCTTCTTCAGTCATGGAAGGAAAGAAACGAACAGAACAAAACTACTTCAATTCTAACAAAGGTACTGGGTACTTTTATGTCTTGTTCATTGCTGTATCCCCATCCTGTAGTACAATAAGTGAACGAAGAAAGCTGCTAAATCAATACGGAATGGCAGAAAACACAATCTTGCAATGGAGAGACTATCCTGTATTATTCTGTTGGGCCCGATGTAATCACAAGGATCCTTATAAATCAAAAAGGAAGGGAGTAAGGTCAGAGTCAGAAAGAGATCTGAAGATACTACACTGTTGAATTTGAAAATGGAAAAAGGGTACCATAAGCAAGGAATGCAGGTGACCTCTAGAAGCTGAAAAAAGCAAGGTAACAAATTCTCCCCTACATTCTCTAAAAAAATGCATCTCTGCTGATACCTTGAGTTTAGCCCAGCAAGACACATGCTGAACTTTTTTCCCCTGCTACAGGGATCTGATCCGAACCCTTGACCCTTGTGTAACAACTCTGCCCTCTAGCCAACTGGGAACGGGCCAGACCTCCACTTCTGACTTCTAACATCCAGAAATACAAGAGAGTAAATTTGTATTTTTTTATGCCACTAAGTTTATCGTAATTTGTTATAGCAGCAACAGCAGCTTTTCTGAAAGCAATTCCACTCACTTTGTCTCCTTTAGTTTCATTAACATCTCTATAAAGCATATAACAGGGAGGAGAGAAATTCTCTTGGATTAATTTACCTAAGATTTAGGGTACCTTACATAAAAACATCACTCAAAAAAGAAGTCTTACCCCATCACAATGTAGATAGGCCCACCTATTGATACAAACATGGTAATACGACCTACTATTTGTCCCTGGACAGGCCAGGAAAAGCCATGAGATTTTTTTTTTTTTTTTGTCTTTTTCGTGACCGGCACCCAGCCAGTGAGTGCACCGGCCATTCCTATATAGGATCTGAACCCGCAGCGGGAGTGTCGCTCGGCTCAAAAGCCATGAGATTTTAACTGCTGGTGGGGTGTAGCTGTCACCTTTCACACATGCAGAAGAAATGGAAATGATTCCTTCCTATTTTACTGGCATAGCCACTTGCTGCTTTCTATGCTCTGGAGTTTATTTTGATTCTAGTCACAGATCTGATACAAATAAAATGGCAGTAAAGCCATTATTATACATGACACAATATATTATGGGTCCTTTTATTACTAAAATAATTACTGTATTTAAGATTTTCAATTTCTAACAACCAAAATCTCTGGACATTTGGTGGCCAATTTTCACAAAAATATGTAGAGAGAAGCAAAACTTGTAGTAGTAAAGACAGCACTATAGTAAGAATCATCTTTTTAAAAGTCTGTTAATTTAAACATATAATAGCCAGTTTAAAAAAAATAAAAGCCTCACACAGTCATCCCAAAGAAATATATTAAGCCAACATTTAATTAAGCCAACATTTTTTCTAATGAATAACCCCCTAAGTGGAAATTTATTTCATAAAGGTAAATATGGTACAAGTTCCCTAAATAAAAAGGCTTTCATTCACATCTTAAAACACTTTAATTATTTAACAATATGTACATAAATATCTAAATAAGAAGGCCTTTATTTTCATCTTAAAACATTGTTTAACTGTTTAGGAAAAGATAAGTAGAAACAAAATCCTTTCCGTGTTTATCATGTTAGCATTTAAAAATTAGAAATTAAATCACCTAAATTACTATTAGAGATTGCTTGTCTTTAATCTCTAGCTACTTGCAGATAACACAAACCAACATCAGCCAAATATTACTTATATCAAAATACCTATGTCTCCTACACAGCAATGGTCATTTGTGGATCATAAGTCAAAACAACATACTGGAAAATTAGGAGTTGGCAGTTCTCTCCTTTCCACCAATAGCATACAAATGACTTTCAGTAAATTCCATAACCTATGTCTTCACTAAGAAATGAGACTGACTAGCACAAACTGACCATTTTGGAAATACTTTCTCACTTTTGTTTCCATTTTCCAACTCTATGATGTAGATAGAATTTATTTAAAACATTCTGTATATGTAGATAAAAGTTTATTTTTAAAATAAGAGCTCCCAGAGAAACGTTTCTATACAAAATCATTCTAATCAACTTGAATTACCCACACCAACACCGCCGAAAATCAATAGCTGAGCCTTACCCTGCCTATTCCCAGACTCCAAGTGCAATGTTAAATATCTTTTTCCTTGCAGAGTCCTATTTTTATTTGTGAGATGGTCCATTACTGAACATCTACTATGTACCAGACTCCGTTCTAGGCCCTGGGAAATCAAAAGAAATACGACTCTGGTCTCATGGAGCTTAAATAAACAAAATTTCAGACAGTGATAAGCTACTGCAAAACAGGGTAATATGATACAGCATCTGCGGGCTAAACTGCTATATAAAACAAGGACTAATGGAATCAAAACCAGAAATTAGTCATATAGAAAGGTTGGAAGAAGACAAGTGAAGAAGACCAGACCTATCTTTTGTTTCCTTTCGAGTTCACTTTGTCTCATGGGCTAAGGTATGGCTATATTAAAAAAAATATTTATTACCATTTAATCAATACTCCATATAATATAAAGTTCAGGTCTTAAATATTATTTAACCATAACTAGTCCAAAATATACTGAAATGAAGGCAATTCATTCTGTATTAAAATCACTTTGTTGGTCAGCAGTCTATAGTCTGTTAATAACCACACTGACTAAAAGAATTTTTAAAAATACTGTAGCTTTCAAACAACTATTACTGATGTTGTTTCCTGTGAATGGATTTATTCACTATCTAAAATAGAAAGCATTCTAGAAAAACAAGATTTAAAAAATCTAACCCCACAACACACACACACACACACACACACACACACACACACACACAATAATCGCAATAGCAAGGAATATGAAAGTATGTCCACTTCTACTTCTTTCTCTTCACTAAGAATAACTAAATCTTTGCTAGCTACGTGTGGCTATTTCAATTTGAACAAGTTAAAATTAAATTAAATAAAAAATTTAGTTCTTCAGTTACACTAGCCATATTTCAAGTGTTCATTATCAAGACGTTGACAGGGCTACCATATTGTTCAGCACAAATATAGAATATTTCCATAGTCACAGAAAATTCTATTGGAGATCGCTAATCCACATTAGTTTTCAAATCTGACCTAAAGAAAAACATCCTGAAAAGCTTACAAAAAAATAGGGTTAATCATAAACTTTTTAAAGTAACTGGTGAATAGTACTGCAATACTAGAAGGAAGTCACACAAGAGGAAGTTTAGCAATCAAATCTATATGCTACAATAAGACAAAGTCAAATAAATCTGGGGACAAGCAAAATGTCCACAAAGTAAAAGCATGTACTCTAAAATCGGTCTCATAGTCATGAGACTTGAATTTTAGTTCTGTTTCTGCCTCTATCTTAGCATGAATTTTGAGGAGATAAAACACCTTTGGGTTTTCATTTATAGTCCATAATGGAGGTTAAATCAGATGATCCAGATATCTGATCCAAACCCAATGAGAAACTGGGCTACAATTCCTCCTAGTTATCAATACATAAATGTATGCCCTGGATTTTCATTCTGACAAGGATATACATGGTTTAAAAAATTAACTTTAAGGGCAGGCCACTTAGCTCAGTTGGTTAAAGCATAGTGCTTATAACACCCCGTACCAGCCAGATGCCAAAAAAGAAAAAACAAAAAATTACCTTTAAGTCTTGCCTACCATCATAACATTATTTAAAGATGACTCTTATTTGCAATATCAAATAGTTATATGAAACTCACAACCAATACTTATCTACCTAAATAAGATTTTAAGGGGTAAAATCAGCATGACCACCATAATTCGCTAGGAAATTCTCTAAGAAAGCAATCAAGGTGTTGGAGAAACTGCACATTTTCTTCTAATTTTTATTTTTTAATTTCTGAGTTTAAATGACTAATAATAGAATGAAACTATTTTTAAAAGTACAACTGCATTAGTCCACAATTTGTTTAACTTTAGTGTGTCACCCCAAGTACTTTCTGAAACCTTTCACTTAAAAATTTCCACTAAAAATGTGTCAAGAGAAAGATAATGGTCAAGGAAATTAAACTATACTATATTGGAAGTGATCTGCATGAAGTAGAACATAATTGGTTAAAAAAAAAAATACAAAAAACCTAATCTTATTTCATTTAATTATAAGCCCTGTTACTAAATTCAATCACACAGTTTTCACTTGACTATGATTTCATTTAGTTACACTATATTTTAGGTTGCTTTGTAGTTCTTATTTTTTCCTGACTAAACCACATTACTATTGAACTGCTTTATACCAATACAAAACTTACTAGTAAAATACCTGGTTTCCCTTATCTATCTGGTTTAACCTCAACTGTTTTCACTTTGTTCTGGGCCACACCCAACAACAGTCAAGGTATTACCCACTTGAAGAAAATTTACATTAAATTATTTTCCAATCTGTTACAGCAAGAATACTGGCTCGCACTGAAAATTACTGCAAACTAAGTAATTCTATCAGTCATCTTCTTCCATTCACTATGAAATACAGTAAACTAACAAGTTCATCCACATATTTTCCTCTTTTCCCCAACAAACTTTTGAATTATAGTAAAATGGTTTCTGAGATAGGTTCTTAAAATTTTCCAACATTCAAATTTTACTTTCGTTTACCTTATATTCTCCATTCCCCACAACAAGGCAAAAAAGAGAATATGATAAAAAACGATACGTAGTTTTTAAAGTACAAAACGATTTATCATAATATCTAAAATAATAATTTACTAAGTTTATCTTTCCTATAAAGACCAGTTTAGGGTTTTTTTTTTCTTTTTCTTTTGGTTCATCAGGTTTTATCACCTTACTATTTTAGGTTCAATTGTAGTCAACGTTTAGTTTTCAAAATAAGCAAGAAAAGTCAGGACATTAAGAACTTCACATATATATTCAAATTTTACATCATCTATTTGTTTAAACAGAAGACCAATCTTTGGTGAAGCTATAGCCATCATGAAGTTGGAATAAAAACAGTGGAAGTAAATTTGGACTGGAAAGTTAACTTCATGTTCATACTTGTACCAGCATGAATTCTCTTACCAACTGAGAAATACCCATACAACTCATGCAAAGATTCTGTTCAAGCATTAGTTAATGCTCGACTTTTAACTTCTGTGAAAGTGAGTTTAGGCCAACTGAGTTCATTTCTTCACCCACTAAACATGTGACTAAGATTAATTCACTTTGCATACATTATTTTTCTTACATTAAAAAAGTTATTTATTATCAACTACATGTCTGATACAGCTGAGGCACACTCTAACACTTCTACTTTGAATCTCTGTAACTCCAAGAAGTAGTAATTTTCATCTCCACTTCAGAGATAGAACACTGATCCTCAGGGGTAAGGTGGTGGAGATAGAACCTCAGACCCCCTTGACTCTTGCTCTAACACTCCACTACTCACCCAATTAAGAAAAAAAAAAAAAGTTTTGCTAACTGGCTTAAGTAAATAAAACAACAGAACAACTTTCAGGGGTGAACTTCAGTTAAAGTAAAGCAAACCTCTCTTAATAGAAAGAAAACCATACTTTGTATAAGGTAACACACTTGCTACAGTTAATTATATAGGTAGAACACAACTTCCATAGACATTTTCAAAAATAAAGAACTTCTAAATCAAATTTGAATTTTATTTATTGTTTTTTATTATTTATTTATTTTTTAAAGATGACCGGTAAGGGGATCTTAACCCTTGACTTGGTGTTATCAGCACCACACTCTCCCAAGTGAGCCACTGGCCGGCCCCAAACTTGAATTTTAAAAAACATATTTTAAACCACATACAATGTTCTCTCAATAAAAGCATCTTGACTGGACAGGAGAATGACTTTATAATTCAAAAAACCTACCTCACACTGTTTCATAAGCTTAGACTTTATATGTCAGGTTTTCTTAACATGGGACATATGTACATGTTCACAGAAGACTTTCTAAAATCTCACTCATAAATGTATATAAAGTATATATCATCACACAAGCTCGTGTGATTTGTATACTGTACTATACTTTAAAAATCACAAATAAATGCAATTTTAAAAAATCCTTTATAATATTAATGGGAATTTAAATTAGCTCAAACATTTCTGGAAATGTTTTAAAACTGATTGTGGTGATAGTTACACAACTCTGTGAATATACTAAAAACCACCAAATTGTATACTTTAAATGGCTGAATTATATGGTATATAAACTATATTTCAATAGAACTGTTTTGTTTTTTACTTTCTGGAGAACAATTTGAAAATATGTATCAAAAGCTTTCAAAATGTTCATATCTTTTAAGTAATTCTACTTCTAGAAATTTATTGTAATGAAATAATCAGTCACATAGGATTTTTTTAATGTGTAAGTATGTTCATCAAATTATAATATCCAGAAATTGCAAACTGCCTAAAGACCATCCATAGAAGAATGGTAAAACAGTTTGTAGCACACCCATGCAATAAAATTATGTACTAATTTTTAAAATCACAATCGTAAAAAATACTTACTTCAGAATATTTTAAATAGATCCTGTTACAAAATAATACAGATGTGCAATTCCAATTTTGTAAAAAAATAATGTATACAAAGAAAAAATATGGAAGGATATAGAACAAAATATTAATAGTAGTTACTTCCAGCTGGTAGGATTTCAGGTGATTTTAATTTTCTTTATACCTTACTGTTGTTCAATTTATCTAAATAATCCTTTCATAACTTAAATGGATAAATGTTATTTTAAAATAACTAGCAGCCATTTTGAGAAAGTTCAAGTTTCCCATTAAAAAATCAAAACTAATATTTAGGGGCCTTCAGCATCTCTTTGGGATATTGTGTGTGTGTGCATGCACATGTATGCACATACACACATGTGCGTGCACAGATGCACCTCGACACCTTAACTAATTCTATAAATTCTAATAATTGGCTTTATTTTGTACAGGTGGTAACAACACAGAACCATGAAGTGACCAAAAGCATATTAACTATACAATACAAAGCCAAATTACCTAATTTATGTTTTTTAAAATAATTATTCAAGTCATATTTACTTACATTTAGGAAAACTCAACAAACATTTTCATTCCAAAATTTAAAATAATTATTTATCATCCTTGCAGGGGGAAAAATTAGCAAGGAAGATATTTAACCTTTAGTGGGAATAAAAAAGAATAGCATTCTATTGCATTACAGAAAGGAATTCAAGGATACAATAAAGCAAATTGAGAAGTTTCTCACCACAATCTACTATGAAATACTATATTCTAGTGCATTTGGATCCTGCAGAGATGACAAAAATGGGAGACAGCTTAAAGTGACAAAATTATAATAACCAAATAAAGGCTTTAATTTATGCATGCAGATGTGTTATAAAAACATCTTTCTCAAAGTTCACATAGCCAAGTTTTACACATAGACTGCATTCAGCAGATAGAGGGAAAAAAGCATTCTTCAACTTTTTCCTGCTATCATAATCCTCGAACCTTTCCAGACACGTAAGAAAATAACATAGAAGGCCAGGGCAGCACAATGCAGTAAATTTCTTTATCTTCAAAAGAAATTTGGTTCAACTGGCCGAATTACAGAAAAGATAAAATTCAGGAGGTACAAGGGATGAATGGTCAAACAGACTATCACTGCTCATTACTTTTCAGGTTAATACTTTTTGAATATTTACATTACTGTGAAAGCAAGAGAGTCAAAGTAGTTTGTGTTAAATTAGATATTTAAGCGAGGAGGTTAATATAGACAAATTGACATTTTTAAAGCAAAAGTCATTTTAGAGTTTACACATTAATCTAAAACTGATAGGTATTGAATCTTACGAGAAAGTACAACACAGATGAACTCTGCATAAATAACATTTTGTATAAAACGGTATCTTGTAGGATTCAGTACTTTTTTTTTGTTCCACATTTGTCAATAAAGCACTAAGTTTTCAAATCACTAAATGCCTACTAAAGATTAGAAAGCTAAAAAAAAAAAAAAAAAAAAAAAATCACCCAGATATCCCTTTAGCAATAGCAATTAAATCTGATTACTCCACTTTTATATTTGCTCACCCCTCATGGTTATGAATTTTTCAAGTTCTTATGATTAAAAAAACTGGGATATCAGTATACTTTCAGCCCTAAAGCCCAACTACCACCAAGTCAAAACCTGCTAAGCCAGTGAGGCTGTCTCTGCTTTTCTTAAGGAGCTTATTACCCGGATGACAGTTACATGATGTTCACTATCTATTTGTTTATACTATACATTTAGATTTTATGTGCTTTTCTTTATATGTCATGTTTCATAACTTTAAAAAGGCTTTAAAATGCCTATTTTTTAAAGTTTTTGTTTTACACAAAGCTTTCTGAAAACTCCACAGCTGAGAGTTTAGATCATACAAGACTTGTTAGTCACAATACTGTCTTGGCGATGGCCAAAACGCCTCTAGCTAAGTCTCTATGCAATCTTCTTAATCTCAAATCAATCGGATAAACTAAATTTTGTTTTAACCACAAAATCCCAGGAAGCTACCTGTTTTTAAATTTAAAATACCCACCTATATATTCTAGTAAGTAGGTACAAGTATATAACTTACACCAAAATTTTAAAAAAGCATGTCTTATGGTAGAAAAAAAACTTTGTTATTTAATGTTTAATTACCTATAAAATAAGGATTAATACAAGCTATGAAGAAAAAGTCAAGACACACACATCCTTTTACAAAGTTTTTAGGCTGGCCAGTTATTTCAGTTGGTTGGAATGCAGCCTTTTAACACCAAGGTCATGGGTTCGGATGCCCATAGAGGCCAGCCACCAAAATAAATAAATAAATAAATAAATAAATAAATAAATAAATAAATAAATAAAAATAATATTTAAAAAGTAATCAGACTGAAATCTAAAAACCTTATTCTACTTAACATGGCAGTCTATTCAACCTAAGGAGTCCCTGAAGTCTCAATTTTCTGTCTTTACATTGAGTTAAATAACTCTTGCACTTTCCAACTTCACATTACAAAAAAAATTCAAGTTATTCCGTGGGAATTGCATGAAACATCTCAGAAGGTGCCATATAAATGTAAAGTATTATTAGATAATGTTTTCTCTTTCATTGTTACATACGGTTCAAATGAAAACTGTTTGAATATAAATATTTTTCATTTTCCTATTCACTTTCTCCTCAAAAATAGCCCTAGATCTAGATGGAAAAGGAAGCTTAGTAACAAAATATTAGAAGGGGGGGAAAAGAGTTATCAATGCAGATCAGTTAATGATGATAAAGATCCATACATAAAATTTTAAAATAAGCCAAGAATCCTTTTTTAAACAGCTTTTTCAAATTCAAAATCTTGCCAATAAGCAGATGTATTTTGGAGTAACAACACACACTCATCTGGTAAAAACTGAACTTTCCCTAAATTCACAAAATTTAAAATATGCCTTTTACCTTCCTTTCATGCCACACTGTGCAGGTACAACATACTGCAGAAATGTTGAAAGTATTTATTACATACTTACTTAGGTCAAAAGTAACAATGAAAACAAAACTGTAAGCTTTTTAAAAACTTACAGTTAAGTAGTCTGCAGTGGATTGAATTGTGTCTCCTAAAGTCTGCGTCCTGAAGCTTAATCCCACTGCAACTGCTCAGGGTGGGAAATCCTACTATGCTAATTGAGAGGTGGGGCCTTGAAGAGGTGATTAGATTGTGAGGACCATGCCATCTTAAATGGATTAATCCATTGATGGTTTAATGGTGGTCATGGGCCTGGGAGAGCCAGTGAGGAGGTTAGCTCCGTCGCAGCTTCTCCATTCTGCCATGTGAGACCCCTGCATCACTGTTATCACCCAAAGGCCTTCACCAGATGTGTTCCGTAGACTTTGGACTTCCTAGCCTCTGAAACTGTAAGTGGTAAATTTCATTTTGTCACAAATTACCCAGTTCCAGTTATTTTGTTATAAGCAACAGAAATGGACTCATAGTCTCAGTGCAACCAATTTCATAAATTTATCATTATTAATCTTTATAAAAAAGATTAGCCTACAGAAATAAAGCTCATCGTTCATTTAAAAACTCAAATGCTGGACATGTTTATAAAAAGGAATAAGTCATCTTAGTTGCTCTAAAAAAATAATAAACTCTGGTGGGGTTTTTTTTTTTTTTTTGCTTTTTTTAAAAGTAAAACTAAAAATAGCATTGCACTGAGAAACATATTTTATGCATACATACCAAATTCCAAATCTTTTTAAAGCTTTAATAATTTTAATTTCTTAAATATCTACAATAGACAAGACTATCTTTTTTTAAAAAAAGAACCCAATGAACGAGCATCCATGGTAAACCATTTTCTTCTTGATCAGTATAAAAGAGAGCATTTGTTAGTTTAAGGCTAAAAAAAAAAAAAGCTATCACAGGCAGCAGGTGGGCTATGAACATGATAATCAGAGCAAAATTTGGGTTTTAAGTGTTAAAGTAGCCTTCTTCATTATATGGATAACTGTACAATGAACCAAAATACTCATGACAGCTGGGCAGGGGACCCTGATCTTTACAGAATGCTGAATACATAAGAATACACTTTTTAAAATAGCAATTCAAGCTTACAACATGATTTTCTAAATTTTAATACACAATGATTGCTCATTTTCCTAAAAATGTGTGGCACTAATAGTTCATGTACATAATTTACCAATTAATTACAAATACATCAATTGAGTGGGAAATATAAAAATGAAATCTCCATAAAAATAAATTCCAGAAAACCATGCTGAATCGCTTTTTTGAAACTTTTCCTCACAGAATTTTAAAAAAATTCAGTCTGAATATTATCAAATCAAAATACTCCAAGCTGTACATCTGGCCTTTATTAAAAGCATTTTCATACAGTACCACTCTAACAAAACTCAATTAAATTTTTCCAACAAACCAAAACACATCCTATGTTTCTATATAATAAACTGAGAGGATGTTGCCATTAAGGTAGATTAAATCAATATGTAGTAGAACTGGTTTCATTCCGTCATATTACAATTTTAACAGGCCTTCCTGGTATTAGAAAACAGTTTCAATATTAATAGGATGAATTAAACTTAGGATTGCCCCAAGTACAATTATAAAACAAAAACAAAAGGCCACACACATTTAATCCTTTTCAATAAGAAAATAAGATAGGCTCCACTTAATACTAATTTATCCACTGTAAATTTGTCAGGACTTAAACCTTTAACATAGTAACTATGTCAAATCGCACAAGTAGTTACATTAGAATACATTAAAAAGTTACTGTAGCTTTCCTGAGTGATCTGAACTTCCCACCCCAAAAAACTGGCACCTCAATGAGGCTCTAAGAACTGCATGCCTACTTCATAGATCATTGCACTGTGCTGAACTGGCATTTGGAGACTGTACTGAGCTAGCTACATGAAAGCAAAGGGAAGAGATGGGGAAAAGAGAGTTTATAAAACAAAAGAAAACAATATTCTTAACACACCCATCTCCTATAAGAAGAGCTACCAGAAACACCAATAAAAAATACACACATTTCTAATTTTCCAACATTCAAAATACAGCAAGCAGATAATCTACCACAAGCAGATCTTCCTACCCCTTCCCACTCCCACACAGTGCTTTGCCAAGAACACAGGCCCAAGTAAAATAAGCGATGCAATTTCCTTGTTTACTTAAAGAATTGCAGAAAACATGTTGACTGCTTCTGAGGCTTCTGAAACAAATGAATGTTCGATATTTAAGACTTGTCACGATCATGTTTGAATTATGATAGTAGTAATGATTCCTTCAGCTAGTAAAAATCTAGTTTTAAATTGATAAAAAGAGTCAAATTTTACACTGCAGTTTATCAGCATGTCTCGTTTGCAACCAGAAGGAAGAGGGAAAAGAGAGGAAAAGCAGCAAAACACACAAGATGGAAAACATCATTACCTCTTCTGGTGGTTATGAATAATTTTAAATGACCTAAGATAAGGGCAAAGAGCTCATGAATAGAAAGAAAGGGGGTTAACAATCTGAACTGGCCCCTTCCAGATTCATATGATGTCGGAGAGGAAAAAGAATTTATTTACACTGCAGTGCCTGGCAGCAAACATGGCTGCCCCTGCCCCCTTTAAATCTGAATAGTCTTCACTCCCTCACCAAAACCATCAAATTATGGCCATGTCTCTCCCTGTCTCCCTACCAAAACACAAACACATCTCCTCCTCCCTCAAAACAGTAAAACCCATACCTCCCCATTTCACAACAATCACAACCCCAAACCACTAGCTTCTCTATTCTCTGGCCTTGAAAGGAAAGACACAGAGCACAAACAAATATAGGAACAAAAGGCTTTCCCTTCCTAATACTTTAGCCCCCATGCCCTTCTTTCCCTCCCACTCTGTGCTGATCGGTCGATCGTTCTCATCGCTTCCAACATTCAGTGAATTTCCTTACCTAACCCAGTCCTACGTCTTCCCGTTTCCTGCGTCTATTTCCTATCCTCCTATTGCATCCTGCCTTTATCATTTCTCAGCCCTTTTTCTAATCTATGCTTTCCTTCGCTTCCATTCCCTCCTTTCTCCCTTGATTCCCATAAGATGCCCTATTTCTCCATCAAATTCTACCCCCTTCCCCCAGATTCTTCTAGTTCCCACACTCCACCCCCAAACCTTCCTATTTGTAAGTCCACTTAGGTCCCTAATCTTCTCCAAATCTAACTCTTCTCCTTTCCCTGACCCTCCCCCGTTCCCATCTTTATCCCCGCCCCCATCCCACCTCTACTCCCAATTCCCTGCTCAACGCCGCTCCATCTCTGATCCCAATCCCAGCTCCCCTGCCCCACCCCCCAGTTCCCTCCACACCCCCCGCCTTGCCATCTGCTCCTCCTTCGAGACTCCCCTCCAACGCTTTCAGGCCACCCGGTTCTCCTCCCATTCCTGCTAGGGTATCTGTCCCTATCCGCTCGCTCCCCATCGCTGTGTCGTTCCCTCCTCGGCTCTTCCTTGCGATACACACACGCACACTTTACCTTCAGTTTGTTCCATTCTAACCCCCCGGCCGTGTCAGTACGATCACAGGAGAGACACGGAGGCCCGGAGTGGGGCTGGGGTGCGGGCAGCCGCCGGGACGGCGCGGGGAGGAGACGGAACCAAGCTAGGCCGCATGAAATCCCCGGGCTAGATTTTCTCCGCGCCGGACGCCTCTGCCATGGCGGCCGGCACCGAGGAGGGCCACGGCCGGGCCAGGCCGGGCGTGCTACGCGGAGGAGAGAGGCTGAGGGAAGTGGGATGGCAAAGAGAGGCGGAGAGACGGGGGTCGCCGCGCGGCCGTTGCTGCCCGAGAGGAGCCTGTGGCGGGCGGCCCGGCCAGGGCAGCAGAGTCCTCGGGGCTCGACTCGAAGTTCGCACGCCTCTCCGCGGCGACCTGTGCACGGTGCCCCTCGGCCTCCGCCTCGGCGCTGGCCGCCGCCGCCGCCGCCGCCGCCGCCGCCGCCGCCCGCGCCCGCCGCCCGCGCCCGCGCCCGCCGCCGCCGCGCACAAAGCCCCCCCACCTCGACTCTCGGGGCGCCGCCACCGCCGCCAAATCCTCGGCCCCTCATTGGCCGCTGGCCGCGGCGCCTGCCGGGAAATGCAGTCCCGGGCTTGGGGCGGAGGGGGCCGCGGGAGGAAGAGGCGAGTTAGCGGGGCGGAGAGGGGGGGCGGGAGAGAGAACCAGGAACGTGAGCGGCCGGGGGCGTCGAGACGAGAAGGGAGACCGCAGGCGATAAGGCGGGGGCAGGAAGGGATGGCGCGAAGGGGTAAAGCGCCAGCCAGCCGGGAGCCGGAGCAGGCGGGCTGAGGTAGACGGCGCTCGCGCGCGGTCTCTGCTGCTTATTAAGTGACAGCACGTATTCAATGCCGTGTGGTTCTCCTCAGATGGGTCCTGCTCACAGCTCTAGACGCCGGAAATCACCCACAAACAGGCACCCGGCGGAGAAGGCCGCGAGAGCGGGGCCGCGCGTGCGCCTGCTTGGCTGTGCTGTGTCCCACAGCTGTCAGAGAAGCGTTCCCGCTTTCGCGAGAGGCCGCCTCTGGAAAGCAGGGCAGCACCCGAAGACGGGGCGAGGGCGGGGGCGGGCCCCTGCACCACGGACGTGAGCGTCGGGGCCGGCTGCAGACACCCGAAGGCCGCGCTCTGGGAGCGCCGCGACCCCCGCCGGCCGGCGCCGAGCGCACCCGGCCCGCGGGGAACTGGGGAGCTGCGCGCCGGTCACGTGCCCGGGCGCTCGGTGGCCCCTGGCAGACCTTGGCCTCGGGGACCGTCGGGGCGCTTGTCCTAGACAGCTCGTGCAAGAATGACAGGACAACGAGAGAGGCCATTCTCGGTAATCCTCTAGCCCGTCCCATCCCAGGAAACGTGTGTGAAACAATGGGAGCTCCTAGGCGTGTGACGCCGTGAACTAGTTGTGCAGGAGTGGGCAGATCTGGTGATCTTCCCTGGACCGTGGTGATTCTCACCTTGAACGGTGGCGCGCAGAGACGTGAACTTACAAAGGAAACACGGGCTGCAAGCAGATGAGGAAACCAACACGGCTCTCCGTTCTGAGGAGAGTAAAGCATGTCGCTGCTGGACGTCGACAGGCGTTACAGTGCGGGACCTGTTTGGTACCGTTACAAGAAATTCCTGGTATCTTTAAATACCACTTAAACAGAAACGAAAAGATCCCTCCAGATCAGTTATTTTAGTAGTTACTAATTCTATATGTTTTTAATATAACCCTGTTAATAATACTAAGGATGATGCCAGAATTGAGTTCCCATTACTATTAATCATTAAATATTTTTAAACCTATGCTTTGTGTGGTACCAAAAGTTAATGGGATCAATAAAAGTACATTTTAAATTTGTTATTAATAGTCTTCTAAAAACAGATGGCCAAAGGGGGCCACCTGAGCCTAGTTTGATTCTTCCTCCTGGAAAGAGGGGTCAAATTAGTCTTTTCTTGTTTTTCTATGATCCTTTCTACCCCCATCCTTTTTTCACCTTCCTGTATCCTCCTTGCTTTGTTGGTAAACTGTTGCCTTGACCTGTCACCTGGATTTTCCCCTTGAGGAGAATCTGGTAAATTGTCCTGAGAGATTTTATTTTGGCCTGCTTCTAATAGCTATGCCGACAATAAGAGTTTAAAATTGAACTTATGTTGAGGCTGGGCAGTTGGCTTGGTTGTCTGGAAAGCAGCCTTATGACACCAGGATCACGGGTTCAGATCCCAGTACCAACCAGCTGCTAAATAAATAAAAATAAAAATTTTAAAAATCGAAGTTATGTGAAGTACAGATGCATAGTCTCTTCCTGCAAAACATTAGAAATAGTTAATATTTGATCTGGAGCCATATTTAGGGGAATGGCCATTAAAATAATAATTTACATTTTCACCATCCAACATCTTCTGAGGTTCAGAACATGCTTAATGTTCTCCATACCAAATGAGCAAACAGTTCATTCAGACAGCACTCTTACGCAATTCTCAAGGCCAGAGTTATGAAGGAAAATTGGGGCAGGGGTGTCTCCTCTAAAGATTATATACTAAAACTCCTTACATGATAAATCACTTATCCTGAAAGTCAAAGAAATTGCCAAGCCTGCTAACAGGAGAAGGTAGATACTACTTTGAAAAAATGGATTTCAGTTAAGAGTTCTCAACGCTTCCCTTATTAGAATAGGATTGCTGACATATGGCCGTGGTAGAGAACCTAGCTCATGTTTCAAACACTGGGCATGGAATTCTGGCTTATGAATACTTAATGATTTTCACTGTGCCTGGTTGTAAGTGAATACAATACATGAATATTTCCCAGTATAAAATGTCTCCCAGGGAAATGAGAGGAATATTTTTGCATCCTTTATAAGCTTTTCCAGAAAAATATGTACACATGGCAGTGCAATGATTAATTCATGAAATTAATTTGACAATCCTACCTACCTCTTAGAGCTCAAAATTTACCATCAGGAATTTTCAGGGAGGGAGAAGAGAGAAACCAAAGATCTGTAGATTTTAATTCTAACCCTAAGCCTAACCCTTTAGGTCGAAAGCTGGGCATCAGACGTGCAGAAAGGGACCTCTAGCGGCCAAACTCAAGAGTTTTGCCTGTTTAACGCTGTTGCTCCGTTTGGTTATTAGCTGAAAAATGCTTTGTGGATTAAAAGCGGTCTGCACTTTTTACTGAAATTTAACACCCGCCATCTTTCATTCTTGGAAATGCGCAGCCCAGATGAGTCGAAGCTGTCGTGAGCTCACATGTTAACAGAAGCATTCTCCATGGAAAGCCATTCCTTGCTGTCTGGGTCAGAGCCACGAAGATTTTTGTCTGCCTTCTAGAGCCAGATAAAACGATGAGAAGAGAGAGCTGAAGAACAAGAACATTTCTAGGTTTTTCACTTTCCCAAGATGGCTCAGTCACCCATCGTAGGAGGCGAAGTGTCCCCAAACCTGCAGTGCTACGTCATCTCACAACTTGTACACATTTTAAATGTTATTGAGATTTCCACACCAACCACTGATCTTAAACGACAATGCCTGAGAGAACATCTATAAGGCAGATTTCCTCAGTGGAATTCAGATCTCACAGCCCTCCAGCCTCGGGCCTGGAGAAGGGAGAGGGGTTTCTACTCCGAGTCCCGCCCCGTCTGCCACCCCTTCCATTCCCGTCCGCACCCTCCGGGCAGTTTCGGAGCTGGGGGAAGCGGGGACCGGCGTGGGGTGAGTACATCCGAGTGACGTCATCGTGACTCCAGGATGGTTACCATAGCCACTGTCAGCCGGGCCAGAGCCTATTCCATCCTGCCCGCAGGCAGGGGTTCCCTGGGCGGGGGGGGGGGGCAAGCCAGTCTGCAGAGAGCGGCGGGCAGGAAAACTTCAGCCCTGGGCACCCCGGCACCGACGCCCCCTCAGCTAAACCCACCCGCGCAGGCGCTCGGTCCAGGGGGGCGGGACCTCGCCTCTCCCGGGGGGCGGTGCTGCAGGACGCCCCCGCCCCAGCATGTGAGAGCCCATTGGCTGGTGGTGTCGTCACTCAGAGTGATGTTCCGGGGGAGGGCCGGGCGGCAACCGGGGAGGAAGCAGGAGGAGCGAGGCGGCCGTTCCGGGAGTCGGCGAGGAGGTTGGGGCGGGCGGCGCCGGTCGTCGGCTGCTCCGTGGGGCCCGCGCCCTCCGCGTCCTCCGCCCGTCGTCAGCGCCGCATCTTCCCGGCAGCTCCCAGGGCCCACCGCGCTCCCCTCAGCCTGGAGCTCGTGCCCCGCGCGCTCCGCCCCACACCCCGGAGCCCGCCTCAGGCCACCGCCTTCCCGCCTCGCTTCCTCCTTTCTCTTCCGTACCCCGAGCCCCGCCTCCCGCGTCTTCTTTCCCAGCAACCCCGACCGCCAGCGAGGGTCGTGGTCCCCTCGCCTGCCACGCCCCCGCCCCTCAAACACAAAGAACCCCCAGATCCCGCCCCAGTCAGCCGTCCGCCCGCACACACGGGGCACCCGCGCAGCCGGCTGAGGAGAGCCCGCTAACCGCCACGTCGGCTCTCGGCGCCGGCCAGACCCCAGCCGACGTTATCCGAGAGCCGAGGTTCTGAGCCCCTGTTCAAAATGTCGCCTCTGCGACGTTTGAGTTGTCATCGAGGAGAGAACCCGGTACTCCCTTCCCTGCAGGACAGCGGAGCTGACAGTGTGAAATGCTAAGGCTCCTCGCTGTCCCCGCTGCCCCCGGCTGAAGAGCGCCACGGCGTGAAGAAGGGTCTTGGGGAAGGTTATTTGACAGCAGCACAGAGCTCAGTGTAAGCTCCGAGGAACCCCAGCACGGAAAACCGTTTCCCTCCACTTAAAGAATCAGCAGGAACCCTGTGCGTCTTCACTCTGCCCGAACGAGGCTAGTGCGGACCTTCAGACTTCAGGGTTCAGGGCAGCTTGGCCAAGTACGGAAAAAAGATGATTGAAAACAAATTCTGGTTACTTACGTTCTACCTGTGTATTCACGCTTCCAGTAAGCGTGTCTTGCTCAGCTTCTTACGTACTTGGCAACCATTCCAATTAGAGTGCTAGGTAACATTGACCAGAAATCAAAATGTCCCTGAAGACCCTATCTTCATGAGTATCATCACCTTAGAGATCATGTATATGTGTTGGGATCTCAAAGTATCATTCTTAAATGCAGAGCTAAGAAAATGTTATTCATGATTGCTGGAAATGAACTTGAAGGAGACTTTGCAACTTGAACATGCAAATTTTTTACCCTTGCAAAAGTTAAAAGCACGTAAATTCTGATATCTTCTGATTTTTTAAAATACCAAATTACTTCTTTTGCCTAGGTCCCTATGTTGACTAGTTGAGAAGAAAATAAATATGGCCTTCTACAGTTATAATTCATTCTTAGCTATTGCCCGAACAAGGTAAGCATTGAAGTTTGGCTCCCAGTACGTACATGAACTTCATTCTTATAGATGGAAAGAATATGTGTGAAAGGATTGGTTTTTAGGAAGCTGAATTTTTAATATACTTAAACTTACCCAAAATGTTCTATATGCTTTAGAACTCAGACTGAGTAATTTTATAGATGTGTGTGTGTGGTACCAGTGAGATAGAAGATGTAATGGTTTTAGAGTGACACCTGTGTAATCGATGAATGTTATATTAAGTCCTTAGATGTAAAAAGGAGTAAAATGGCTGGTGAACAACCATACCACGGCATATTCTTGTCCCATTAAGTGTTATTTATTTATTCAGAGAATATTCACTGAGAACTTCCTATGTGCCAGATACATCTTACATTTCCTCTTTTGGCCATCCAAAGAGTGTTACATTGGCATGCTTCAAAATAGTCTAAAGGAATGGAAAAAACCATCTCTTTGCCAAAAGAAGACTCTTTGCCAGTAACTTTCTTTGCCTGGATCTCTCTCATTTTTATTTCCAAACAATCTGATGTGCTAGCTTAACTGAAGATTGTGGGCTGTTACAATTTGAGAATGTGGACACCCTTGGCTGGGTGCCCAATTTTCATCTTCATTTCCAAAGTTCTTGAGGAATCTTAGGTGAAGGGCATTTCAGCTGTAAGAGTCTTTTGTTTGAGGGGGTCCATAGGCACTGCCTAGACAAAGCAGGACTATGTGATTGGTTAATCCCCACAGGGACCATGAAGTGTTTCATTAAAACAATATTCCTGTTATCAGTAGAGTGGCTGAAGATACAAGTCTTCCACCTGTTTTATGTTATTAGACAGAGACGGCACTGTCTAATATAATCCCTGGTGAAAAGATGTTTCCTATTAGATTTTTAAATTAATCATCACAGAGCTTCTGTCTTCTAATATAGCAGTTTATTCTTAGGAATGAACATTAATGTTTCTTAGAGTATATAATTCAGCCATAGAGCATAGTGTTCTTCAACTGGGGTAAAAAGTTAAATTTCACTCATTAACGAACATCAGCTGCTCCTAAAATACAGGCTTAAAAACCATTGTTGTACTTTAAATAGATGAAATATCTATTTCTTTGACTTTTAAGTTTGTAGTAGCATGTGTTCAACTCAGAGGATGTTGCTCTTTATTCCAGATTCTCTAGCCATTTCGTCCCTCCTACCTGCTCTCGTTATTCCCCATCACTTGCATTTCTTCACTTGCCAGATTTCCATTTAAATAAGACACATATGAAGAACTATGGAAGCAAGAGGTACTCCTACCCTAGTCGGTTAGGCAGTAAAGTACTTCATTTACAAACTAGACTCATACAAAAGCTGCATACATCAACTTGCTTGCTACAAGAGGTCCCTCGTAAACCTCAGCTGGAGCAAACCACAGAAAAGCCACAGATGACAAGCTCTCAGCCCACAAAAGAAACTGGCACAAAGGTTAAAGAAGGAAAGCCACCTTTTAGACAAAAAATCGTGGATGAACTTAAATATTATTACAATGGATTCTCTTTACTTTGGATTGACACCAAAGTTGCTGCCAGAATGGTTTGGAGGCTGTTGCATGGACAGGTGCTGACCAGACGAGAGAGACGAAGGGTAGGCAAGAATCATATTTGAAAAAGAAAATGTGAAGTTAAAGTGAACTATTTGGGAACCAAGTTTTAAACTCAACTTAAATCATAAAAATCCCAAAGTAGGAATAATAACTGCTGGTGAGAACCAGAGTTTCTTACTAAATTTCTTACTTTTCTAGAACTGACTTACTGTACAACTTTAGGCAATAGTCTTAAATTTTTTATATATTTGCCTATAGCATGGTAATAATTGTGTTTTTTAATCTCTCCAAGGAATTGAGAGCCTTCAAGTTTGAACTGTTAATATATTAAGCATATGCATTTTAAAAACCAATTTTAACTGATACTATGTTATTAAAGTATGGACCCCTAACTTATATAAGCTAAGAGATGCCAATAATATGTTTTGATTGTCATAGATTTCCTTGAACAATACATATAATTTCAGAGCCATCACATATTATATATAAATAGTGACAGCTCTGTACCCCACAAATATGTATAATCAATTATGTTTCATTTAAAAAATAAATTAAGGTCCGGCCCGTGGCTCACTTGGGAGAGGGTGGTGCTGACAACACCAAGTCAAGGGTTAAGATCCCCTTACCAGTCATCTTTTAAAAATAATAATAATTATAAATTAAATTTTAAAAATAAATGCATCTAAAATGCAACATATGTGTATATATTACTTCAGAGCTAGGGTGAAGAAGAAAATCTCTCCTGTTCATTTTATAAAAAGCTGCAGAAAACTTTTTTGAGTTTTTAACACATTAAGAAGCAAGGCAGGCTTTTTTGTTTTTGTGTGTGTGGTTTCTTTTTGGGGGGGGGGCATATCCTAAAATAATAAATATTGCATATGTATTTAATTCTTTAGCTGTTGAGAACTTGTGCTGATTTCTTCCGCCTGGTTCCATTTATGGTGTTCATTATTGTACCTTTCATGGAATTCTTATTACCAGTGTTTGTGAAACTTTTCCCAGAGATGTTGCCATCAACTTTTGAAAGTGAATCAAAAAAGGTATGTAGAGCAGTTTTTAGGTTTACAGAAAAAATTGGGCAGAAAGTACAGAGTTCCACATACCACTCCCCCCACCCTGCCACTTTTCCCTATTATTAACATCTTGCATTAGTGTGGGTACATAGTTACAATTAAAGAACCAATACTGCTACATAATAATTAAAGCTAGATAGTTTGTGAAAAGTATTGTGGATAGAAAGAATAGCACTTAAAATGGCTCAACAGTGTAAGAGAGTATGGCATAGTTAGAGACCACTGACTGGTTTTTTGTGGTTGGAGTAGGAAGTACCAGGAGATGGATCAATGGCAGGATACAGACAAACGTGATGTGTTGGGGTCAGGTTGGAAAGCATCTACTACGCTAAGAAATTTAGCATTTACCTTTGACCATGGTCAATAATGGAAGGTGAAATTTTAAGCAGGGGTGAGTAACAAGATTAGATTTGTGTTTTAGTAAAATAATTTTTCTGGCAGATAGGATTGAAGAGACCAGAGCCAAGGGAGGGAAATCAGCTGGAATGCTATTGCAACAGCCCAAGGGAGAGATGACAGAGCCTAGATTATGAAATTGACAACAGGAATAAAGACCTGAAGATAGATTTGAGATACATTCATTTATTTATTTATGTTTGGCAGCTGGTCCGTACAGGGATTGAACCCTGGACCTTGGTGTTATCAGCACCATGGTCGAACCAACTGTGTGTTAGCCAATCCTGATTTGAGATACATTTAAAGAGTAAAATCAAATTGCAATGTTTAACTGCCTGGCAATGGTTTAATTTACTTACATTTAAAGTAATCAGGATCTAGAATTAATACCATAACATTACAAGGCAAGCGTTAGTAATTGCAGGGAGATGGGAGAATAGAGGAAGTGATTTCTGTAAATATTACCTCTTTCCCGAACACCACTCATTCCCCAAACATATATACACACAAACACACACGCACACACAGAGTACATCATGGCCACATTTTTAGAAAATACTTGTTTACTTTGTTTACTTTCTGTTTAAGTCAGACCACGGTACCATGCATTTCTCTTTCATAGCACTTATCCGTTATACTTTTACATTAGTTTGTAGAATTACTGCATTATCATTGGTCAATGATGTTTGTCTTTCCTGCTAAACTACAAGTTCCGTGAGGGCAAGAATTCTTACCTGTTTGTGTTCATTTTATCCCCAGAACCTAATACATGGTCGATGCTCATTAAATAAATGGATGGATGAATGGAAGGATATGGATGAATGAAGTGGATGGCTAGATGGGTTCTAACCATGATATTGCCATTGTGTGATTTTTTTTGGGGGGGGCTGAGTCTTTTAGATCTCTCTAAAAGAGAGATTCATTAGAATTTCCTGGAAAACTTAAATACACACACACACACACACACACACACACACACAGAGAGAGAGAGAGAGAGAGAGAGAGAGAGAGAGAGAGAGAGTCCTATTCTTCCCCTGAATCCTGACCATGGTTATTTTGAAAATGCTACCATGCTGCATTTTTTTTTTTTTTTTTTTGTCTTTTTCGTGACGGGCACTCAGCCAGTGAGTGCACTGGCCATTCCTATATAGGATCCGAACCCACGGCGGGAGCGTCACCGCGCTCCCAGCGCCGCACCCTCCTGAGTGCGCCAGGGGCTCGGCCCCATGCTGCATTTTTGAAGATGAACAAGGATTAAGAAATACTTCAACATAGTGTCTTAAGCCTGTACCTTCATTCTCCGCTGTGTAGTGCTTTGTTCATATCTGTTATAGCACTTAACTCACTGTACTGTAGTTAATTTTGTCTGTTTTTTATTCAAACTGTAAGCTAGGACTGGCTGATTAGCATAATTGGTTAAAGCATGGTGTTGATAACACCAAGGTCCAAGGTTCGATCCCTGTACTGGCCAGCCACCAAAGAAAAACAATTTAGAAAAAAAAAAAAAAACAACTATGAGCTAACTAAGAACAGAGTTAATTTCCTTAATTTTCTTTGTTTGTAAAGCAAAATCCAGGGATTGGCCACCTAGATGGTTTGTACCAGGTTGAGATAGTATCTCATTCTAAGTCATGATAAAGCCTCCTATTGAGGGAACATTTTTAAAAAATTTATCATTACACAATGTAAACATTTTTTGTAGCCCTCTACCAATTTATCCCTTACACCCCCTCCCCTTTGAGGGAACATTTTGGAACTATCAAATGCTTATGATTATTGTATTAGTGAGAAATAAAATGTAAGATTAAGGAGACAGATTCCAAATAGAGACTACTGTATATTTGCTCTGGTTCTCATAAATCCCATTCAATTAATATTAACACATAGTTCAGGGATGAGTAGTAACAAGGTGACTTATTTTTCTCCCATCTTTATCTACCAAGTTGCAATAATGAAGGATTGGTTAACTTTTTCCTCTTTGACTATTAAGGAAGAAAAGCAGAAGAAAAAAATGGCTGCAAAGTTGGAACTAGCAAAATTTCTTCAAGAAACAATTACAGAAATGGCAAGGAGAAACAGAGCCAAATTAGGAGATGCCTCTACACAGCTCTCATCCTACGTAAAACAGGTGTCAGTCTTTTATGTAATAGCAAATCTAATAGCAAACAACTTTTGGGCTAGGAGTTATGTGAAAAATGCGTGTTATCATGGATATTCCAAATTGTTCTCAGTCTTTGAAATTGCAGATATCTAAGTTATAAAGGTACAATATTGTAAGCATTTATAGTAGTTTGCAGAAAAGCCTATCTTAAAGTAATCAATGTGTCAAAGATGTTGATAACTTCTTGGAAAGAACAGTAGAATTAGAGTCAAATTTTTGAACTACTTCTGACTCTTCAGTCATTTAATCGGACTTCAGACAGATTACTCTTCTTTGTACCACAGGACCCTTTTCCAGGAACCAGATAGAGTCCATAAATGCTTTGACTCTGTTTCAAATAGTCTATTGGGAAGGTTAAAATAAGTAGGAAACACATTTTAATTAGCCTCTTTGTCCCACTGCCTAGGTCCAGACAGGCCACCAGCCTAGCACAAAGGAGATAGTTCGCTTTTCCAAACTATTTGAGAATCAGCTAGCCCTGGAGCACTTAGATCGACCTCAGCTGGTTGCCCTTTGCAAGCTGCTAGAGTTGCAGACCTTTGGAACCAACAATTTGCTCCGCTTTCAGCTCCTGATGAAACTGAAGTTGATAAAAGCAGATGATGAAGTAAGAGCTTAGCTTTAGCTGTAGGGATTTATCAAGGCACTGGGAGCTATCTTAGGGTGCCTTTGTGATGAAGTGTAGTATCTTCTGTTGGGTCTGGCCATGGACTGGTGCTGGTAAAATGTGTGGTTTAAACCAGCATGGTTGCCATGACAACTTGAACCTTGATTACTCATTTTAGCATTGTTTGGCATACCCTGACCCATTTTCTTTTTTTTTTTTTTTTTTTTTCGTGACCGGCACTCAGCCAGTGAGTGCACCGGTCAGTCCTATATAGGATCCGAACCCGCGGCGGGAGCGTCGCCGCGCTGCCAGCGCAGCACTCTACCAAGTGCGCCACGGGCTCGGCCCCTGACCCATTTTCTTGAGAAGACCATCATCAGCAGTCAGCATTTTGGATGTCTCAGCTGGGACTAATCTAAAGCACTTAGGACCTGCTGGGAAGGGAAAAGCAGCTTGGTAGGTTCTACCCTTGGTAGGTTCTGTGAGGCCCTACCCTTACACCTCTGCTCCCCGAGCCTGGAGAGGAGCTGGGGCCAAAGTAAATGTTCTGCTGAGCAAGTTAGCCTGGTAAGAAGGGGTGGCAAAGCATAATTCTAGGAGGAAGAGCAGAGCTGAGACATCTTACAGAAGAAATGCACCATGTGGACTATACAAATTAGACTCCTTAAAAAAAATGGAAAGAATGTTTCTTGAATCTGAATCAGCTGCTTTAAGGCATTCTGCCTAGGGAGCAGGTTTCCCAGAACTGAAAAAGCACGATCCCATCGGTCCCATTTAGATTTCAGTTGTCGCTTTCAGAACTTTGAAATAAGCAATACTGGTCCCAGAAGTACCATAGTTTTGGGTCACACCAACCAGAAATTGTGTTATTTACTGAAGTTTTGTAGACCAGAGAGTTAGGCCATTGGTGGGGCAGTGGAAGGGGGACCGGGGGGACGAGCACTACTGGGACACTGAAGTCTTTTCAAGTAAAGTATTTTTTTTTCTAATGAATCCTAAAGTGACCATGAAAGAGAAAAGGAGCAGAGATGTCACAAGCAGACAAAATGCAAATCAAGAGGGGAAATCATTACTGAGTTGATAAAATTTGGGGGAGGAGTTGTAGAAATATTTCTTATATTATTAATGCCTGCTGACAGGATTTCCTTCATCTCAACTTCTACCTTCCTGAGTCACCTTGTTTTCTAGAGTCCTGGCCTTTGCAGCAGTCAGCACAGGGGACAAAGCATCAAAGCATCAAATTCTGTGTTTCTGCTGATTTGCTGGAATTTAGGGATTAGGTAAAATTGGAATCAAAAGATCCAACACTGTTCTTTACATTTCTTTCAGATAATTGCTAGAGAAGGAGTGAGGGCTCTCAGTGTGTCAGAACTGCAAGCTGCCTGCAGGGCCCGGGGCATGAAGTCACTGGGTCTCACCGAGGAACAGCTGCAACAGCAGCTCACAGAGGCGAGTAGCAGCGCTCCTGGGCCCTCTCCCGGAACGCTCTCCCTGACAATTTGTAGAATTCATCTTGTGATTTCTACTTTGCAAGTGAACCATCTTATCTAATCTGCATTATATCATTGAGCCATGGGACACTAAAGAAGCTATTTTTCACTTTGACTGGGACAGAGCACTGTATTAGTTTTCTGTTGCTGCATAACAAACTACCATAAACTTAGTCACTTCAAACAACAACCATTTGCTAGCTCACAGTTCATTAGGTCAGAAGTGCAGGCTGTGTTCCTTTGGAGGCTGTGGGAAAGAACCCACTTCCAAGCTCATTGGGGTTGTTGGCTGAACTTAGTTCCTTGAAGCTGTAGGTCCTTGTTTCCTCGCTGGGCATCAGCCCCTGCAGGCCACCTGCATTCCTCACCTCTTGGCCCCCTCCATCTGCAAAGCCAGCACTGAGACCTTCTCACATGCCAGATCCCCCTGTTTTTGACCTCTAGCCCCAGATTTAAATGTCTCATGTGATTAGGTGAGGCCCACCCAGGTAATCTCCCTATCTTAAGGTCAACTAACTTGGGACCTCAATTATGTCTGCAGAATCCCTTCATACATCACCTAGAATAGCGTTTGATTGAATAACTGTGAGAAGGGGTGGGTACACCAGGATCTGTGAATTTGGGGGCCATCTTAGAATTTTGTCTACTCCAGGTATATTGTAAGGGTCTTGGCAAAAATTCTAATTCGAGGCCTGTCATCTGTGCAAGTCTGTCTGGAGGTCTGAACCTTGTCAAGTGGCCCACCTGGGGCTGCTTTCTCAATTAGTGCCCAAACCAACCAAGTGTTAGCTTTGGTAATGGATGTTTAATACTGTCCCTCAGACAGCATATTTATATTTTAAGTAAGAGTGTCAATGCTTTAAAACAAATGAGTAACTCCTTTTAAATTCTCATTCCTATAATTATAAAAAGTGCTATAAAGTGTACACAAATTATTTTAGGACATGAGCCATTGTTGTGACTTTGAAACCATGTTAGGTAGCTATTTCCTCTTACATATTGGACCAACTCTGGTAAGAAGATGAACATACTGTAGAGAGAAATACTCTTGAAGGTAGAGTATTAAGTGAGTTCATACTGTCAAAATGCCTTCTTGAAAGGTTGTATCATTTTACAATCCCACTACAAGGGAGTGAGGATACTGATCCAACTAATGATATTTTTTTTTATCTTTTAAATTTTATTTTAACTTCTCAATATACATTGTAGCTGATTTTCGTGTCCCTTTACCCATTCCTCTTTCCTCCCTCCTGCTCCCCCTCCCCCTTATCTACATCATATCTGTTCACTTAACAAGTTCAAGGAATTTCCAACTAATGATATTTAGCACTATGTATTATTATTTTTAACAATTTTGTGTTAGGATATGGGCAGACAATTCATAGAAAGGAAAATTTTAAAATAGTAAACATATTGGTACATCTTAACCTTACTCATAAGACAAATTAAAACTAAGAGATACCACATTCACCAATAGGAAAAGATCCAAGTTTGATAACACACTGTGCTGGTGAAGGTGTGGGGAGAAGAGCACTCATGCTTTGTTGGTAAAAACCTCCATAGAGAGTAATTTGGCAATATCTTTCAAAATTTAAAAATGAACATACTCTTTGACCTAACAATTGCACTTCTAGAAATGTATCCCATATTTTCGCACATGTGCAAAATGACATATCTACAAGATTATCCATTGCAGCACCATTTATAATAACAAAAGATTGGAAACAGCCTAAATTTCATTATTAGGCAAATGATCAAATCAATTACAGTATTTCCATACAATGGAAACCTTTACAGATATAAAGGCAGCTCTGTATCTACTGATATGAATCAATTCCCAAGATATTTCAGTTAAAGAAAGCAAAGCACAAAACAGTGTGTATATGTCATCCTTTGTGTAAAGAAAGATATATATATATATATAAATATATATATGTATATGCAAAGGATATCTCTGAAAGATTATATAAGGAATTGGTACCAGTGGCTGCTTCTGGGGAAAAGGGTAGCTAGAGAATAGGAGTAGAAGGCAGACTCATTTTTATTGAATACATTTATTTACCTTTTGAATTTCTTCTCTTGTGCATGTATTACTGATATAAAAAAAAAAAAAAAAATCTTTTTTTGGCAGCTGGCCAGTAAAGGAATCTGAACCCTTGACCTTGGTGTTATAAGGCAGTGCTCTAACCAACTGTGCCAACTGGTCAGCTCTAAAACACTTTTTTAAAAGCATGGCCAGGGCTGGCCTGTGGCTCACTTGGGAGAGTGCGGTGCTGATAACACCAAGGCCACAGGTTTGGATCCCATATAGGGATGGCTGGTTCGCTCACTGGCTGAGCATGGTGCTGACAACACCAAGTCAAGGGTTAAGATCCCCTTACCAGTCATTTAAAAAAATATAAATAAATAAATAAATAAATAACATGCATGGCCAATTTGATACTTGAAAACTTACACCTTCATTCTCATTTTAATGTTTATTTCTTTGATTATTAATGAGACTAATTTATTCTTTCACATTATCTACTTTTTGTCTTAGAGAAGATACTTAGCTTCTTTGATTCACAATTGGGTTGAGTTTAATTGAAGACTCCCTCTCTGACTCTGAGAGTAACCCCACTACAGTGAGGGGGCTGCAGGTGCCGCCACTGGTGTAGAAGTCAGGAGGCTGTTCCTACCCTCACGTTAACAGCATGAGCTGAGGGAAGCAGGAGATGACCATAGGTCACTTCTGGCTCTAACAGTCTGTGATTCTATCATGTTTTATTCCCCTCCATTCTCCAGTGGCAGGACCTCCACCTGAAGGAGAACGTTCCTCCATCTCTTTTGCTCCTGTCACGCACCTTCTACCTGATAGATGTGAAGCCAAAGCCAATTGAGATACCACTAAGCGGGGAGGTGAGTAACTGGGTTCACGGGGAATCTGGATTTCCATCGTAACCAGGGTCTCTTCACAAATGTCATTTACTCTTGCAGTCAGAGCAGGCATTTCTTTTGGCATATCTTTTAGAATGTGGCCCAACTGGCTTTAAAATGTTTTTTAAATTCCCCCCAAAATTAAAGCCACTCAGACTACCTCTAGCCATAGGGCTACTACTACCTTTAATTCCAAATTGATTTAGGAATTTTTCTAATGGAAGTAGTTTTTTCTTTCTCCTTAACTGTTGAGCTTCATTAGCAGACTGTTTTCCCCCACTTCTCTTTTCTCCTTTCAGACTAAATGGTTCCTATTCTTTCTTGTCTATATCATATCCAGATTCCTATTAATTCTTAAGCAGTGAATGGCTAATCTAGAAAGTAACCTTTTTCTTCCTTCAACTCATTTTCTTAATCATTTTTTGTGTTTACTTCAGCAAATGTTTTTCTCCTCGTATTTTACTGAAGAATCCAGGCCCAGTCACCAGAATGTCTTGCACTAGTGCCATCACAAATGGCCTCTCACTTCTCTACTCTGTGGCTTCATGCCTGACGCAGAATCTTCATGAGTGAGAAAGGAAAAGATGATTGTTGAAGATACTGCACATGTGGTTTAGTAGATTAGTCTAAGTACATGGAGTGAGGACCAATCATTTTCTTCTTAGTTATGCTGTTGACTCCTTGGACAAGCCAAGGAAAATTACTTGAAGTCCGGCATGAAAAATCTACTTCAGGAAACACCTTTTTCTTTCTTTTTCAATATTTCCAGAGAGTAATTTGGGCTTTGTCCAGGAAGGATTCTAGGAAGACTGGGAGCAATTTTGGAGTAGAGACCATGTTCTAAAAGGCAGGCTCATGGGTTCTTACTCTATCACACTCCTGGATCCATTTCTTGGGGGAACACAATGTCTCAGAGCTAAATTTGGGTTCTCAAAATTATTCTAGATGGGCTTTCTGGAATGGTTGAGAAAATACTTAGGTACAAAATGACAGACTCCTGGGCATTTTGTTGGTTGTTTTTCTCATCCATGTTTTAAAATTTCTGTTCTCATGTATATAAAATGAGAACAAGTAGCATGCTAGATTCTGTAAAGAATTTAGAGACATCAGGCTGGTCGGTTAGCTCAGCTGGTTAGAGCACCACCTAGTAACACCAAGGTCAAGGGTTTGGGTTTCCATATTGTCCAGCCACACACAGAAAAAGAAAAAAATTAGAGACATCAAATGTACTATAATTTTTGATTTATGTAGCCCTTTCCCCTCCACATTACACAAAGAAATTGTTTCTGAAGAGCAGTGATATATTTCTGTTTCAAATCTAATACAACTCTTAAAGATAGCTTAGCTAGCTATTCTATCACCGACCCCCCATTCTAATCTGTTATCTATTCTAATACCACCCCTCCCCCATTTCCTTGTTATAGGAGCTTCTTTTACACCATACCTACCATTTTAGTAAATTAGGCAAATTTATCATTTATTATTAGATACTAAAAATTATAAAGATGTCAGTTTGACTGTTATGTCAATGCTGTTATAAACTGAGTAATTGAGAAATGGCAACTTTTTTTTTTTTTTTTTTTTTTGAGACTGAGAACACAACCAGAATTGGCTTGTTAATTTTTAAATACTAAAATTTAATTCATTATTTTAAACACTAGAATATAATCAGAGTGCATCTTCTGTTGTATATAGTGTGCTCCAAACTCAAATAGAAATAATACTAAGTTGCCATTTCAGGGACATATTTCATATGTGACTCATACAGGGTGCAGTTGGAGGAGGAAGTTAGGGATTTAGTGGAAAGCAAGTTATGCTAAGAGGCACTGAATACTGTAAAAGAGCTTCCGAGTTTCAGGAAGAGCAGAAAGTTTATGCTAATAGAAAATATTTCTCTCTGTAGGCTCCAAAGACAGATATTCCTGTAGCATCATCTACTTCCTCTGAATCTCAAGAGAACACAGTGGATTCTGTACCTCAACTGAAGAGAACTAAGGTTAGACAGTTACTTTCCATTTGGCTAATTAGGTTAAAGGAATGAAAATAACAGTAAGTTAGTTTTCTCTATTTTCAATCCCCTCAATGAAACTGAATGTCAATACAATAGTGTACTGTATTGTTTGATCTGTTTCTAAGAAGGTTCGACATCGGCTATATGTAATTAGGTTCCAGATTTTGACTTTTGAATCCTGTGCCAGGATATGAAGTAGTTATTACTAGTTCCTGATAGTCAAGCCAATGCAAGTAGATCTAACACACATTTTGTTTTAAATCAGTAACCCAACTCTCAGTTCTGACGTTTAAGGATGAAGAATTTATACCACCGCCACCAGTTACATCATCATCCATACCATCAACACTTCTTTCATTACCTAAAGGATCCATCACTTCTAAAGAAGCTGTAAGTATCTAAAAAAAAGGAAACCCTTTTCCTCTAGTTACCTTAAAGGGTAGTGATAATCTAGTGTTATAACTTGCAAAACATTGCACAATTCTTCCTGTTGTCCAAACAGGAAGTTGTAGGCTGAACTTGAGTCATCTTATAACCCCTGCATTTTTTTACGTCAATTGTTCAAAAGCAAAAAAAAAAAGTCAACCAATACAGTCATGGATCATACCTAAACACGTGAAGTCTAGAAGCTAATTACAATATAGGCAGAGCCTTATTTTCTTATGTGGCAGATGGAAAGAGTTACCATATGTTGTGTATTTTACGCAGGCTTCTGATGTCAGGAAATACTAGCAGGAAAGCAATTTAAATTTTAGGAGAAATACATGTAAATAAGAAATTCCTTATCCATCCACTTCCCATTTGAGTGAAGGGGTTTGGGGCAAGAACAGAAAGCATGACACAGGAGACAGTAGGGAGGCCATGGGAGTGCTGAACTGTGAAGTTGCTCTACTGGCTTCTGAGGCCCAAAGGAGATGCTGGTAGCTGTGAAGACACAGATGGGGCAAGCATCTAGAAACGATCCCAAGGCACACAGAGGCCTTATGTGCCTGTCTTGTTTTTATTACCAAGGCAAATTATAAATTTGATTTTGTGGTCAGTCATTATTTTAAGAAAACAAGAGGGCTCCTAAGAAACTTCCACATCTAATTGTGACCAAAGCCTAAAATCCTTATGTTTTATACTTAGACACTCCAGGCCAAATCACAAAAGACATCCCAGAACAGCAAGGCTAGTCACAAAGGAGCATAAGGACTGCTGGAGGATGGAGCCCAGCCTCTCCAGCTTCTGGCCTTCGGCAGTGGCACCCACAGCGGGCCTCCCAGCTAAGACTGCGTCTGGTTCAAGACAGACGATCAGCAGTTCAGTCCTTGGGACAGTCTTCTGAGGCCCTCTAACCATTCCAGATGATGTCAGCAGTGAGACCAAGTCCAGACCATTGAGAGTAATAATTGCAAAGTCCGTTTCCTCTGTACCATTATGTCATCTCACTAAACTTTGTGTCAAGCCCCCACCCCACCATGTTTTTGAACAGCTTCATATTTGTGTGTATGTCCTGATTTAAGAGAAGAAATTTTTTACATAATGGAATCAGCTTGGCACCTTAGGTGCCTCTGCCTCCTTTGGCTTGGAAACTCCAAGAACCATTTTAAAACACCTGACCAACTTTTCCAGAATGATCTATCAATAGGACAGTGCCCTGGAAACAAACTACCTTTTGAGAAGGGAACGATATAAAGTCTTTGTGGATATAAAGAGGAGAAAGCTTCTTGGAGGAGAAAATGGGGAGTTAGGCTGGCAATCACCAAGGTTTGGCTGCTGCTTAGCTGTTCTGACAGACGGCCCCCTTTGGGCCCACAGAGGCTGCAGGAGTCTGGGAGGCGGCCACTATTCTAGCACATATGGCTTTCATTAGCCACCATTTTGCTACAAAACATAATTAAGGGTTTAAGACGTAACCATTTGTTTGTGCGGGGTGTGTGTTTTTCTGGTTGGGTTGTCTTTCACAAATAAGACTCTGTATTAGTCACAGGGGTTGAAGTCTGCTATAATCCCTGTGCTACCCAGTAGCAAGTATTACATTCACGTATTCGTTTGGTGTTTTCAGTATTAATGCTAAACATAGTAGATTGTCATATGGCTGACCAAGAGCTTTCTTTCCTTGGGGAGTGGTTAGAAGGGAAAAGGTATTTCGGCCTGAGGGTGATAAAATTATATTTTTTTACTTGTGAAATTGAAATCAGTTAGATGGGGGTCAAACCAAGTAAACTTCAAATTTGCTGTGTGGGATCACCTCTACGAGGAGTGTGACCAGCACTTCAGAGCAAGCATATGCACTTTCAAATGCTTCCTAAACCTCTGCTCCATCAGAGGACAAGCCGCACCACGCCCTGCTAATGAATGCCAGTTCCTTGAGAAGGAATCTCTACTGTGCAAATAGAGCATTCCATGGGTCTTGCCATTGGCTTAGCAAGGTGATTCACAATAAATCTCCCATTTAAAAATGATGGGTGTTTATCTTAATTAGTCCATATTTCAGGTGTTAAATGTGGGAAAAGGGTTAGCTAGTTAACTCGCTCGGTCCTGTTTTAGCTGAATGAGTCATATGTACTGTTGGGCTGTTCTACAATTTTCTGGCTTTCCCATTCGCAGAGTGGGAATGGCTGGGTCAGGGATGCAGGTCACTTCAGGCCCCAGTTGGCCTCCACCTACTAGTGCTGCACGGAAGCCCGTAAGACCCTTGATGCACTGCTCTCCCCATTATGATAGTAGCTCAGGAGTAAGGATGCTTCTTTGTGTTCATCGCTTAGGGTGTTTGGTTGTTGGGTTCAGTGATTGTCAGATCTGGCCCCAGGCTGAAACCCAGCTAGTGGTGTTCCAGTAAATGATGAACCAACTCTGAGGCCCTGATTTGTAGCATTTGCAGATGCCAGTGATGTAAATACTCCACCATGGCTGATTTCAAGCCATCAACGTGGGGTCGTCACTGAACAAGGCAGAGTTGGGATGAGATAGATGTGCACAATCAGCCCTTGAGAGCCTGCTCCAGCACACCGCTGGCCCGAGCTACTTTGCAGTAACAAGAGACAGTTAAACCTCCATTTAGCAGCACGTTCATTAAATGCATCACTTCTGTGTGCTGAGACATGCACTGGGCAGCAGTACGGTATAAATGGTCCTGAATACAACCGAGCTCAACTTAACAATGGTTCGACTTTTTTCCAACTTTACCATGCAAAAGTGATACACATTCAGTATGTTCCTTGACTTATGATGTTACATCTCGATAAACCCATTTAAGTTAAAAAAATATTGCAAATCACAAATGCACTTTCAACTTAACAGTATTTTCAACTTACAAGTTTATAGGAACGTAACCCCACTGTAAGTCAAGGAGTATCTCTACTGTTAAGCGTTGACCTAGAGGGAATTTGCCCCAGACTGAGTCTTCCGTAACATTTGGGTTCCTGCTGAACTTCCCTCTTTGGCTCTCACTAGCTGAGGGAATGGAAGGCTCTCCAGGTGGTTCCAAACTTTCCCCTTTCCCTGCCCTCTACTCTCACCTGCAGATGTGGATGCCACGGTTCTACCAGCTGCTCATAATCTCATTGGGTATGATTTTAGGCATTCTCTAACACCCAACCACAGTGATGTTGGATTTGGTCTATGTCTCACAGAGAGGTCTGCTGCAAGAGAGGATCTGGTAGCACCTGACATTTATGCCCCTGCACTTGTGCCATGTCTAATTCTGTGCTTCAGTCATTACACTATGAGTCATCAGTGATGTCAAAACAATGCTTTATAATGCTAAAACCTAGGCAAAAGATTTCTCAGTCATCACCAGTACACACGCCCAGGTAAGGTCAGACTGATGTGTGTGTGTTTGTGCACCTGTGTGTGTTGGGTGGCTGGCCAGTATGCGGATCCAAACCCTTGGCCTTGATGTAATGTAACTTTAAAGCAGACTGGGACATTACCTAATGTTGACTGAGATTTTAGTTTGCTGACTCCACCCAGTGGTGGCTGATAAACACAGTGACTTCATCACCGTTGAGATAGATCTCTTGCTGCATCTGATGTTCAATCTTACTTACCTGAAATCAATACATTACATTAGCGGTGCCAAGGGACTGCTGATCCCCAGCCTGTGGCAATTAGACAAGATGGAAAGGCAGTATTGATTAATACTGTGGCGATCCTAGGCCCTAGTCTTTTAACCCTCAGGAAACCAGACAGATTCAGCGTCTTGACAGCACAATGTCTTCATTAGATAAACTGGATTCCTTTTCTCAAGAGACCCAATCTGGTCATCTAAGTAAAATGGCCATTTCATTTTCTCCCAGGTCAATTTCACTATCTTTTATTTGACAGCCAGCTTAGTCTTTGGGGAAATTCATGGGTGATTTGAGTAGTAACAGTAAGGACATCACTGTCATAATGGTTCCTTATATTTCTCTAGCACCTCTCCCGAAGGCATATAAAGCCTTTATACATCCTCCATCCATTCACACAACATTGCTTCAAGCTAGGGCCAAGGCAGAAATTATCACTGTTTTACAAGGAAAGACACTATTATATGGTCTCAAAGCAAATGATTTTAAGAGCTAAAATTCATTTCCTGGCTCTGTTCACCAAATTATGCCTTCTTTAAACATAAACACAAATTGTAATATGTTGACAGTTGCGTATTTAGAGAGAGAAACAACGATAAGAGAATTTTACAATAGTGACCAACACTGTAGCTACCAAAAAATGCCTAGCTCAGAAAGGAAATTTATTTTATTTTTTTAAAAGATGACCAGTAAGGGGATCTTAACCCTTCACTTGGTGTTGTCAGCACCACGCTCTCCCAAGTAAGCCACGGGCTGGCCCCTCAGAAAGGAAATTTAAAGCAGCACTCCTATTTTACCTATAGAAATGAAAGCATATTGAACTTGCTTTTGTATTCAGCAGTAATCCAGCAAACAGAAACCTTTAATATAGAGGCTGAGTAGTGGTAGGTTGTTGTGCTAGTGGCAGGTAGTAGATTCTGAGCCAGAATCTACTTGGTGAGAACAGTGATAACCAGCAGGTGGCAGAAGTAATGAATTTCCAAGGAGCCAAAAACTAGAAACATTCAGAGAATTTTTTCCCTTTCTTGAGGGATGGGGTGGAGTTTGGACAGGAAGAACTAAAGGAAGCTAAGATCTATGACGGTCCCAACAAATGCAGTCTGGTCACGTGGACACAGGGAAGAATGGTCTAGGGGAAGATAATGAACAGAGTAGACTGGGGAAAATAAAGCAAAGGACTAGAATGTAAAACTAGCCTTAGGTGACAAGGTATTCCCTCACCGAGAAGCACAGGCAAAACCACACCCACACGGCGGGGTGACCGCATAGCTGGGTTTGAGTTTCTGCAGACCCTTGTTGGGTAATCCTTAGCTTTCCTCTTACTCACTTTAGCTCTAGCCCTTGGCTATTCCAAGGTCAGTGCCCCCCTCTTCCTCCCACGCCAGACCCTACCAGTCCCCTCTGAGGAAACAATCTGTGGTTGAGGGCTGCTGAGGCCTTGGCTCTTTGCCCAGCGCCTCTGCTGCACGGACAGGAGGCTCCTGCCCATGATGCAGACATCTTCTTTTCCAGCCTTTCCAGAAGCATCGGAGAGGCAGGAGGTTTGTCCTGGAGGTCTGGGTGAAGGACCTAGGAGGAATAGGTTACAAGGAACCTGCAGGGAGTGTGCAGGGCTCTCTGGACAGACACGGCCCCAGGGCCCACAAGGCCCCTCCTTTCCAGTGGACATGGTCTCCCTTTTCACACAGTCCATATAAAAATGAAGCAGCAGCAAATTTTATTGAGGGACCTAAACTGAAAATAGGTTTAGAACATAATTTAAAAAAATAAAACAGCAAAAGTAGCAAAAAATATATGACCTTTTAAAAAACATTTTCCTTTTTTTTCTTTTTTCTTTGTTTTTAATATATAGCAACTGATGCCTCCCAGCCACCAGGAGCATCTTACCCAGTGGGTAAATCTCTGGTAATGACCCTTTTAAAAAGACATGTAAATATATACTCAGATTTATACACTTTGTGTTTTCTTCATAGCTATATACAAAGCCCCTGTTTGGGGCTGGGCCCCAGGGCCACAACACTGCTCCCAGCCTTTGCCTCCTTGTCCTCTGGTACCAGGTATTTGGTCAGCAAAGCAAATAGTACTGGAATTAATAAGCCACTGGCACCATCCATCTGGGGCAGAGGTCACCTTCAGTTGAGGCCTGATGTACTGACCTCCCTATGCTGCAGCCCCGAGGACAAGGCACCTGTCACCAGAATGCAAGGGGCTCCCGGGTAAAGTGAAACAGACAAAACCAACACAAGAAAGCTCAGTGAGCTCTCACTCGCGTGCCGTTCATCTCCCACTCCCAACCCTCCAGGCAGCGCTAGGTGGCAGGGAGGGGTCTTGGTCCAACATGTGGGAGAGAACAAAGTGGCCATCAGCAAGTACCTGCCTCTTTGCTCCTCTCTCTCACAAGCAGGTGGAGAGGAGGAGGAGGAACAGCGGTGAGCTCAGTGGGGCGAAGGCCACACGGGAAGGCCTCAAGTAGGCAGCTGGCTCCTACCAGCAGGAAGGGGACTAGGGAAAGGCAGTGAGTCCAGCAGGGAGCTGTGGGTGAGGGTCACAGCGAATGATGGGGGTTGGAAGGGAGAGTGGGGGGCTAGTCAGCGTCGTTTGAGTCCACCACTGGCAAGCTGGGCTGGGTGTCGGGGCAGACAGGGCTCCTCCGGCAACGGCTCATGAGAGAAGACAGAATCCTCTCCTGAGGAGCAGGTAGAGCTTCGAGTGTCGGGAAAGCTGGGAGAGTACTGGTCCAGGGGCATCGATAGGTCCAGATACTCCTGTGATGGGTGAGAGGAAAGGACAATGGGCAGGGAGCCCCTCCCTGTGGCGGGACC
This sequence comes from Cynocephalus volans, assembly GCF_027409185.1. Lineage (NCBI taxonomy): Eukaryota > Metazoa > Chordata > Mammalia > Dermoptera > Cynocephalidae > Cynocephalus > Cynocephalus volans. The sequence goes on from NC_084472.1 coordinate 109,648,522, forward strand.
AGTTCCTGGAGCTGTGCCCCCGTGGTGATGGCCTGAGGTCCAGCACGGGCGGTCTCACCTGGTTGGAGGTCAAGGCCACAATGCGATCCAGGTCTTCCACCAGCTGCTTGAAGGTAGGTCTCTGAGAAGGGACTGCATGCCAGCAGTCCCGCATCATCATGTACCTGTGGCAAGACCGTGAGGTCAAGGAGGCAGGCGGGGAAGGAGGGAGGGCCTGTGGTAGGGCTGGCTGGGTGGGGCTGCTTCCTCTGCCCACCAAGCCCACTCTGCCCAGGGCCTGGCTCGGGACCTCACATGGCTCCTCGGGCTTACAGCTCATTGGTGCAGTTGCTGGGCTTGTCCATACGGTGACCCTCCTTCAGCAGCTTGAAAAGCTCCTCCACAGGCACACCAGGATACGGGGAGCCGCCCAGAGTGAAGATTTCCCACAGGAGCACCCCAAAGGACCACCTGTGGATGAACACAGTGCCCCTGGGTCTTAGGGCACAGAGCGAGGCCACCTGCAGCTTTTCCACCAGCATGTCAGGTACTCATCCTGACCTTCGCCTCTCCCAACACAAATCCTGAATTCCGAGAGGAATACCAGGAGGCAGTGCGGAGAGCAGATGGGCCTTTCCGTGTCGGGGAGAAAAGTAAGTGGATACAGAAAATATTTTGTTTTTTCTCCCCAAGATGCGAGGGAGACTGTCATCAACCCAGAGGGGAACAGAGGACTGTGCTGTGCTGGGAACTCTCTAGCCCACGTGTGCCTGGTGATTGCTTGTTACAAACTCACACGTCGCTCTGGTGGGTGTAGATGCGGTCGAACAGCGCCTCGGGTGCCATCCACTTCACAGGTAGTCGGCCCTGCAAGCAGCACAGGGAGACGGGGGTGGCCCGGGGCAATGAGGGGACAGGCAGGATGGCCCCAGGGGTGGTGCGCACACCTTCAGCCCCTCCAACCACACAGTTTCTCAGGCAAAGCCACCCGTGCTGGGTCACAGCAGACAAACCTGAGCAGGAGGAAGCCTAGCGGAGGAGCGTCCCGGGCAGGGCAGAGGACACACGCCGGGTACACGGTCAGCACTTACGTTGGTTGTCTTTTTATAGTAGTCAATGTGGTGAATGTCCCGAGCTAGGCCGAAGTCTGCAATCTTCATCACGTTGTCCTCCGTCACCAGGACGTTCCTGGCGGCCAGGTCTCGGTGTATGCACTGTGGGGAGGACGGAGGAGGATGAGGGTGGGAGGCAGGTAAGCGGCGACCGCTGCGTCTGAGTCCCTCCACCCTGACGCTCGTTCTCAGTGGCAAGCGGACCTGCTGACTCACTGGCCTCTCCCTGCCACATCACTCTACCCGCGGACCACTCTCCTTCCCTCCTAGAATGTTCTCTACTCTGAACGCCTCCAGCGCAGGCTTCTCAAGCACTTCAGCAAACCCTCCTTACTGGCCTCCTTTCCTGGTCCTCCCAACTCTTAGCTTTTGGGTTCGCACCAAAAGGCTGAACTTTTATGCACGTGTCCTTTTAGGACAGGCACAGCATCCTCACACTGGGCTGGGGCTCAGACAAAACCTGTACTAACACTGTCACAGGCACAATTTCATTTTATTCTTATTTTATATTGTAAGATGCTAAGTGGCTGCCTGAGGCTGCACAGAAAGTGGCAGTGCACGCATTTGAACTGAATTCAGTCATTCCCAAAGCCACTAGGCTACACTGACTGGAGTCTGTGTTCAGAATGTGTATGATTCCACCAGAGGATTAAAAGTTATAAGCTGGAGTACCAGGAGGACTCTGTCTCCACCCCGACTTCACCCACGGATCCTTCAAGTGCCACACCTTCTTGGAGGCGAGATATTCCATGCCTCGGGCCACCTGATAGGCACAGGACACCAGATCCTTGGAGGAGAGCTGCTCCTCTGGGTTGTGGCTGGGGTTGTAACAGTACTCCAGCCCAGGGGGCCTCCGGGCCTGCAGGTACTCCCGCAGGTTGCCCTTGGAGGCGTACTCCACGATGACATACAGAGGACCTGGGGCACAGGAGGAAGAGACCATCAGGGCAGGCAGCAGGCAAGCAGGTCTAGTTCCACCTCAAGGAAACCACCCCAACAGCATGCCCACATTTGTTTCCAATCCTAGCCTCCCCTTCCCTGCATCCGCTTTAGGGGACCGGGGAAATTCATTCTACCACCCAAAGAAAGTCACAGAAATAATTCTTCCCAGCACAGTCCAGAAAGTTTCTGAGCAAAGTTGGGGATAAGAGACCTAATTTGGACCACAATTACTCATATGTTCCTGTCTACACACTGTGTGTGTGAACCTAGGTGTCTGCATTCTTGAGTGACCACCAATGGGCATCAGGCCCAAGAAATACAATCCACCCACTGCCAACTCGGCCTCTCTTCTTAACCCCTTCCTTATGTGTGGCTGAGAAAGGCCTTGTCACTGAGACCCCGGCCCAGGTCTTCTCCCTGATGGCATGAGGCCTATACCCTGCCCCAGGGGCGGCGGGAAGGCCAGCCCGGCTCGGTGCCCACCGTCCTGCGTGCAGGCCCCCAGCAGGTTGATGATGTTCTTGTGCTTCCCGATCATCTTCATCATCTCCATTTCTGAGATCAGGTCTGACAAGTCTTTCTCTGTTGCATCCGCTTGACACCGAAACCAGAGAGGGGTGAGACTCATTTACTTTGGGAGGAAGGGAGGCAGGAGAAAAGCTAAGGGAGAGGGGAGAGGGTGCATGCTGAGGAGCCCCTGCTTCTCACCTCTCCCCTCCCATCCAAATTTATTTTGCCTTCCCTCTTATGGGAGCCGTTGTTACAATATGTGTTAGTGACTGGCAGGGCATACAGTGAGAACATCAACCAGAGATGGTATCTAGGATAAACACCTAACCACAGCCCAGGTGGACGCCAAGTGACATCATAGCCATCTCAGGGTGCAGAATGCCCCTCCACTCCCAGGTAACCCTAAGCAGGCAGTGCAGCACACAGAAGGTGTTCCAATTGGCCCGAGGCCCACAGTTTGCTTGAAAAGGGTAGGGGTTGTTTTTGCAAGGACGGAAACATCACTTACACTTCAACATCTTCACAGCCACTTTGGTCACACGGTTGGGTTTGTCCTTGTCCAGCCCAATGGCCTCTGCCAACACCACCTGCCCAAAGCAGCCCTCTCCCAAGGGTTTGCCTAAGACCAGTCTTTTGAAGGAAGCAGAGAACAGCATAAGCTGTGGCTGGTAAAGTTCAAACCGTCAGAGGACACCCTACCTCCACCTCTCCCTGTCTCACCCAGCTGCGAGCGGCAAGTGGAGATGATTACTTCTGCAGGCACCCCATGCACCCTCTCTCCCCAGAAGGTTTTCGTATACACACCTCCCAGCATCAGAGTAACAAGCAAGGGATGTCCTCACAAGGCTGGGAGTGAAGAGCATTACCTGTCTCGAGGCAGCTCCCAGCGAGGGTCTTCCGGAAGCTCATATTCAGAGACCCCAGCCAGCATGGGGGTCCCACTGGAGGAGAGACGTGAGGGCCGAACAAGAAGAACCCCAGAGTTCATGGATGCGCTGGAGTCAGCTGACACCTGCAGGGAAGAGTGGGGTCACCCTTCCAGCAAGGAGAGGCGAAGCAGCGGCAGACTCCTTCCTGTCACTAGACAGGGCTCTCCACCAATGGCAGAGCGACGTTTCTGTGTGTCTGATGTTCCTTCCCCAGCGCAGCATGGTAGAAAGACCACTCGGGGTCAGAAAACCCGAGTGCGAGAACTGACTTATTTCCAACAACCACTTGCCTTTCTGGGCCTCACTCTACTCACCTTCAAAATGTGCCGACCAGATGTCCCTCTTCAGGCTTGACATTTCATAACTTATCCCAATAGCAACTCTATTCTCGCCCCGATTCTTTGCAAAAACCCTGCCTCAGATTATGGATTCTTAACTTCTAAAGCAACTTCCAGAATTCACAGTGTTCTGTGTGAAAGGTCACTCTTTCACGTGCCTTTACCTTCTGCACCATTTCTTTACACGAGGGGAGGGTGGGCACACACATTTCCTTACACGAGGGGAGAGAGAGGGCATCTGGGGACCAACTCAGGTCCTCTTCTTTATCCTGTATCTCTGCACCTCTCTCAATCCATGTGCCAGGTGAGCAGAGGACTTGCAGTTGGGGTATGGAAAGGTATAGGGAATTTATGGGCTAGACAAGCTTGAAACAGACTCTGGAGCACTTAATTCAGGATGTTCTGCTGTGCCTGGCCCAGAAGTCAGAAAGCAAGGTCCAAAGTGGTAGATTAGGGACAATGGAGAGGGCAGGGTATGAGAGGACCCTGGAGAAGCCTCTGGAGGCACAGGGAGAGGAGGGTGCCGAGCATGCAAATCCCCCATCTACTTTCTGTTACCTGTCTGCGCAGGGGGATGCTCTTGGCCAGCTTGTGCACGGCCATCTGGCTGTGGAAGTCGCTCTTCTTGGTACCACTTTTCATCTTGTAGATGATGACGGATCCCACCATGCAGGAGATGAGGAAGGCCCCTGTGCAGTAGATGATGATCTCCAGGTACAGGGGCGACGTCATCACTGCTGGTCTCTCTTCCAGGGCTGAGTCAGTGTGAACAGAGTGTTAGCAGGCTCTGGGGCTGCGTCTGTAGGGCCCTGCTCCATTACAAAGATGACACCCATCTCCTTTGCCCTGGGAACTTTTAGGGAGGAGGAAAACCAAGCCACATCCCTGCTAGGGCTGGGATTCTGGCGCCGAAAGGATCAGGCATCCTATGACATGTGAAGCTTCCTTAAACTAATTCCAACCCCATAAGAGGGATGGACTAGAACTGTCTTGCTACACAAGTCCGATCCTCATTCATTCCAAGTCTCCTTGCTCAGCTGGACTGACTGCTGGGCTAGATGGGCACCAGGTACCCTGCAAGGGGCACGGAGAAGTCATTCTGGATGCCTTTCTCAGTCTCCTCCTGGAAACGTGGCCCCTCTCTGCAGAGCCTCAGCACTGTGTGCACACACCTGTCACATGAGGACAGATGGACTGTTTCTGAGTCCTTTGTCCCTGGGAGGCCACAAGGTCCTGGAGGGCAGGACTAATGCCTTGTCCATATCCACATGCCACAGCAATGGCATGTTGTGGCACGTGCAGAATGAGGAAAAACCAAGCAGGGAGGGAACTGGCTGTGTCCTGACTAAATACCCCACCCACATCCATGCCACCTCTGCCGGGCCAGACCACAAGCCAAGCTGATTTAATGTCCAGACATGTTTGGGCTGCTCTAGATGAAAAAAATAAATGTTTTTATAGTTCTTAAGGATTCTACTCACGGCCCTAACTCGTGAAACTCAAGGAAGTGGGAGGAGGGTGTTTTGTTCTTTTCTCCCACCTTCTGTCTAGAATTGCCCCCCTCCACAGACGCCACGCCCGTGCAGTCCACCTTCCACTCACTACGAGCGGGCCGGGAGGGCTTCTAGACCTTCTGTCTAGAATTGCCCCCCTCCTTTCACACACAGTCCTCCCAATCCTCCCGTTTAAAACGTATCAGCCAGCACGGAGGCAGGCGGTACCCGGAACCCTCCCACAGAGGCACGAGGCATGAGCCCAGGCTGAGCCTGGAGGAGGACATCCCAAGGCCTGACAGGAGACAGCAGAGCTGACAACTCGGAGAAGTGTTTCTGTTTTTTCTTTCCCCAACATAGAGAAACAAAGACCACCGACTGGGAGCACACGGGGGCACAGACAGAACAAAGACAGGGACATGGATAAAAACAGAACGCTTCTCTATCCCAAGCAGGGGCATCACGAGACCTGCTGCGCAAGCAGGGCAGAGGGGCGAAAGAGAGAAAAGAGGGACGGGGCAGCAGCAGCAGCAACAGGAACAGAGCAGCACCCAAAGCCACAGCTCTGCGGCCACCAGCCCACCACCCTGAGCAGCCGCAGGCTCCTTCCTGCCCGGCCCAACACACAGACCTCCCCTCCTGGGAGAGGGGGGACGGCAGGTAGCCACAGAGAAGTGGGCGTCATCCAGCCCCTGTGGCTGCCCCAGACAGGCCTTATGTAAAGTAGCGAGTTCACTTATCTAGGTGGAACCTCTCCTCATCCCAAGTCAGAGGGCAGTGGTGTGGAGGGGTGGGCTAGCGCTGTTCCTTGCAAGCAGCAAGCCCCTCTTGGCTGAGTGTCTATGTTCAGTGGGAGGAGCAGTGGGGCCCTTTCTGAGCCTTTTGGGACTGGCAAAAACAGATCAGATGATTCAGACACTCAGTATGAAGTGGATGATGAGGGAAGGCTGTGGGCCCCAGGATGGAAGGAGCCTGCCCTGGAGCAGAGCCTGCGGCAAGTTAAATCAGATCCCACGCATGCATCGCACTGGCCAAGGGGAGAGCCAGAGGCAGGTGTACAGGTGGGAGGCTGCCGTGTTCCTGCAAAACCAGGAAAGCTCCTGTGTGAGCCCAGAAGATTCAGCCCTCAAAGCTGGAGCAGAAAGGGGCCCACAGCAGGCAGGACTCCATTCCTCTACCTCTCCCAGCTCTGTCTCCCCCAGCCCTGCAATGCATGCCGCCCGTGCCTGTGCGACGGACGGCAGGACATCGAGAGGAGAAGTACAGTGTATACCTTCCAGAACGGTCAACCATGCAGAGTGGTGGGAGAGTCCGATAGAGTTACCCGCCAAGCACGTATACTCCCCCGCGTCCTCAAAGGAGACATTTCTCAAGTGAAGCACTTCCATCTCTTTGTCGGTGGTATTAACTCCGGCAGTCTAGAACAGACAACGGAAGCAAAATGGACACGCACGGCACATGAGACCTCTAGGCGACACACGGAAAGGGAGGGAGAGAGAAGGGGGAAAACCAGAGGAAGAAACTCCCCCGCGTCTCCTTTGCAACAAGGGACCAACAGAGACCACCAGGCAGCAGACCTGTTAGAGGAGGACAGTGAAACCCTTGGGGGCTCCGGCAGACCTGAGAAGACGACGGCGGTTACAACCCTTCACCAGACGCTGGCAGCCACAGCCCAGCCAAGCATGCGGGCGGTGGGCAGCATGGAGAAATGGGGCCTGGCGGGGGCTGTTTGGTTTCAGGTAAGATCGTCAGAGGGTGCACGTGGGAGGGTGGGGGCCGCTACACTCACTCACACTCACTCACACTCACTCACACACACACACACGCATGCACGGAGCCCGTGGATGCTGGTTTGCAAGGGGACGCCCGGCCCCTTCTCTCACCCCACTCAAACCTTCAGTCTGAAGGATCACTCTTAACACAGTCAGACTGTGTCCCCACAAGTACACACACACACACACACACACACACACACACACACACACACACACACGCGCGCGCGCGCGCACACGCGCGCGGCCAGGGACCACACAAAAGGCACAGAGGGAGCGAGCAAACACCAACACAGAACCGAACCAAACCAGCCTCCCGGCCAGGTATTTTTCCATGGCCCTGGGCACTAGAGACACAGCAGGGTAACAGGGAGAGTTCGGCGCTGGCTGCCCCACTTGCCCCAGCAGCTTGGGGCCTAAGTCAAGTACCCAGCACAGGGTCCCATCCATCTCCGCATTACCTTTTGCCATAGGTCTGGTGACAGTGAGCCACGCAGACTGGTTAGCTTCACCAATATAATTGGAAACCTTACACACATACTCCCCGCTCTGGGCCTCTGTCACATTGAACAGGGTCAGCACCTCCGCATCCGAGCTATTAATCCCCGAATGCTGGAACAAACCAACGACACACCAGTCAGTTGGGCAAACGCTGCGATGTGGCCGTACTTAGCTCCCATGTAACTTCCAGGCAGGCCCAGGGAGCTAAGGCAGGGGAGATATTACTAAGTGTGATTTGTCATCTTTCCCTTGTTAGCAGGACAAAACAAGTTGACTTCAAAAGTCCAAAACACTTGACTGAAAAAAAATATATCACTGCCGCAAATGAAATGTTCTGTTTCTGTTAAACCCACTCCTCCCAAAGCGACAGGCCCACTTGCTACAGAGCAGCTTCAGCACTAATAGCGAAGAGAAGGGATGGCCAGTAAACCTTTGGGACAGCCAAGCCAGGGCAGGATGAGGCCTAACTCTGGGACAAAGAGGTAAACAACTTTCCCAGCTTCTGGTTACTTCCTGTTGTAAGATCCACTGGAGATTTAGGCAATTACCTTCCCTGGATTAATGGAGCATTCAGGGACAGTGAAAGTCTGGGAGTAAGAGGGAAAAGGAAGAGAACGCCATTACTCCTCATGCTGCTTAGAACTTCCATGTGGCATTTGCTTTTCCAGCTCTACTTAAGCTATGCCCTTATCATTCACCCCATTCGCCAGAAAGACCATCATTTGGGAATCAGGCTGAGACTAGGACATGCTCGCGGGAAAGGCTTTGGTCCTGGGCAGTGAAAAAGCAGGAGTCCAAATGCCTCCTTGAGTGCCTGACCCAAAGCCCCAGCAAAGTCACTCACAAAGCTCTGTGGAAACCAGCACTGCCCACTCCCCCAGCCCTCTATTCCCAAATCACCTCCAGTGTGTGATCTTTGTCACTAGTCCTGGGGAAAGTGGCTAGATCTCCGCTAAGATGGAGTATGCACCTAAAGGGTAAGGAAGAGTCCTAATCCTGGGCACTGAGCCTGACCACAGGGACCCTAGGAGACACTGGTCTCCTACCCCGCACACTGGCCCATGACGACTGGGGCCAAGATTACCTTCAAGATCTGGACGTAGGGCAGGTTGTCTGGACCGATCTTACTCCCATTCACCTCGATGTGCTTTAGCCACTGGATGTGAGGCTGTGGGTCGCTGTACACCTTGCACATGAACTCCACATTGCTGCCCAGGGCCACTGTCTTGTTGGCGGGCAGCCCTGCCTGCAGGATGGGCCGGTGAGGGGACCGCTCTAGGGAAGAAGGTGAGGAGAGGCTCATCAGGCCCTACCACACCTGGTTCTGGTTGGGATGCTGACTGAGGGCATCCCACAGACCACTCAAGAGAGGTACACCCATACCAGTACCCCCTTTGGCCTTCCAAGTGAGGGTCAGTGAACTTCCCCATGGCTCTGCGGAGCCCCAGACCCTCCAACCTGAGCTGGGAGAAGGGACACTGTCTTCAGGCCCTAAGCTATCAGGAACCTCCTCCCCCAGGCATATCCATATTTACAGGCATCGTAAGTCTCTCCTGCCTTAATGGAGAGTTCTCTAACTTAGTCACACCCCCAGACCACAGCACAGCCTACTTCTCTTTAGCTAAAATGACAGCGAGTCTCTTAGACTCCTGCTGGTTGAGGCATGGTCCAGGAGCAGTGGCCCCAGCATCACCCAGGAGCATGTTAGAAATGTGGAATGACAGACCCTACCCCAGAATTCCTGGACCACAACCTCCTATTTACTCCATATCATCAAAACCAAGACAGAGTGCTGTCTGTGATGCACCTTAAGATCTCTAGGGAACAAGACTCAGAACTTCTAGAAGGAACAGGCTGCAGTAACAGCCCTGACAGGCATGACATTCTTCCCAGAGTCTCCTGTGATGCCCTGGAGTCAGCACAGGGCTGGACTTCTGCATTAACAAGTTGTTGGCCTCTCGGAGCCTCAGTGCACTCTTGTGTACAGCTAGTCTAACAGTGTCTACCTTTGCTGGGGTGCTGTGAGAATCGCTGGCATGTACTTAAAGAGCCCAGCATACTGCTGGCATTCATTAGCAATGGCTACTATTAATGCTACACTGAGGGTCACTGCACCAGCCACGTCCCTCAGAACAGACTGTCAACAGCACCTTCCATTTCACAGTGGCAGCTTTGAGATGAACTCCTGTCTCAACATCTTCATTCTACAGATAAGAAAGATGAGGTCCAAAGCGGGGAGTGATCTGCTTAAGGTGACGAAGTCAGGAAGTGACAAACAATGTCACAACTCCATCGCTAGGAAAGCTGGACACCGAGGCTGTTTTCTCCACACCCCTGCCCTGCCCTCCTGCCGCCTCTGCCTGCTTACCCACAACATCGAGCTGGTAGGTGTGGTTAATGCTGCCATATGCATTCTCCACAATGCAGGTGTAGTTGCCCTTATCAGAGGGCACCACGGAGTCCATTATGATGCTCCAGGTGGCGTAACGGACCTGAAGGGAAACACACCAAAGGGCTCTGTTGATGGTCTGGAGGAAAATGTGGGCAGAAGTCACATGGGAGTGTTGGTACCATGTGCTCCCCGACAGCCGGCGGCCCCGCCCTGCAGTCTGCCTGGATGAGGCAGAGGGCCCCATCCTCGGCCCACTGGTAGATGGTCGTCAGGATGCTGAAGCCTTCCCCATGGTATTCAAGTCCCTGTGGCACTCAGGGCCATCCATGGCCTGCACAAATGTGACATCTGCAAACTGCCCCTAATACATCAGGAACCTTCCCAACTCTGTACCTCTGCCCATGCCATTCCTGTGCCCAGGACGGCTCTCCTGCTGAGAGTTGGCCCTGTCTGTCCTTGACATCTCATTTCAAAAACCATCTCCTCCAGCCCAATCTCTGGTCAGAACTGTGCTCACCCCTCCCTCTGGACCTCTACTGCAGCACAAATCACAGTCTGCTTTTCATGACATCGGCCCTCCTAGTAGGCTGGAATGTCTGTCTGGAAACGATGTCTTGTACCATCTAAAGCACAGTGCCTTGCATTCAGTAAGTGCTTGGTGAATTAATTTAAAATGTTTCCCTATTCTTTAGGATTCCCTCTGCTTTTTAAATACAGGATTAATGGGAAAAACGGAAGCTAGCTGAGATGAGAGTGAAACTGGGGTTATAAAAATGATCAGAGACTCTCAAGAAAGGATCATGATAAAGACATTCTTCCTACAAATATAAATGGGCAAAGGACATAACAGACAATTTGCACAAGAAGAAATGAAAATTTCTTATTAACATACGAAAATTCTAACTTTATTAATAAGCAAAATAATACACAAGAGAACAATGAAATACAGTAGTCATCCTTATCTGGGGGGGACATGTCCCAAGACCCCCACCCAGCAGATGCCTGAAATTGTGGATAGTACTGAACACTATTCATACAGTATAGTTGACCCTCCCTATCCATGGGTTTGGCATCTATCGATTCAACCGACCACAAATTACAAATACTTGGGAAAAAAATTCCTCAGAGTTCCAAAAAGCAAAACTTGAATTTGCTGTGTGCAAAGTACTATGTTGAACTCACATGAATGAAGTGATGTGCAGGCCTTGTGTTAGGTATTCAAAGTAATCTAGAGGTGATTTAAAGCACATGGGAGGAGGCACGTAGGTTATATGCAAATACTGTGCCTTTTTTTATATTAGGGACTTGAGCATCTGTGGATTTTTGTATCTATGGGGGTCCTGGAACCAATTCCCCATGGACACTGAGAGATGACAGCACTATGTTTTGTCCTATGCACACACACCTATGATAAGGTTAATTTATAAATTAAGGACAAGAGGTTAATGACAATAGCTAATAATAAAATAGAACAATTATAAAAATATATTGTAATAAAAGTTATGTGAATGTCGTCTCTCTCAAAATATCTTATTGTACTGTACTCACCTACATTTGGCTACAGATAACTGAAACCAAGGAAAGTGGAACCTCGAGTAAGGGGAACTACTATACTTTTATCTGTCAAATTTGTTCGCAAAGGTATCATGAACTTGTCATTCTGATGCTCTGCTATTGAAGGGTGAATTAGTTTCCTCTTTTAAGAAAGTAATTGGGTAACATGCTTATACTCTGATTTCACTTCTAGCAATCTGTCCGAAGGAAGCACGTTTAAAAATGCTGATGAAGATATTTGCTCCAACATTATTTATAATAGTGAAAAACTAGAAAATACCTAATAGCCACAAAATAGCTCATTGAATTCTGGGATATTTTAATAATGGAATCTTATGCAGCCTTGAAAAACTATCTTTCAAACACTCATGCTTGAAATACAACACATTCTTAACAAATGACAAGATAAATTATATACACAATGTGATCAATTATGTACAAACTATATACACAGAAAAAAGACTGAAAATATTTTAAATTTTATTTGTACTTTTTGTAGTTGGAATTTTAAAAAGCACATTCCCTTTAGAGTTAGAAAACATTACTAAAAACAACTAGAGGAATATGATGAGGATTTTCTAACTCAGCTTCTCTCATTCCGCTTACCCTAACTTCCGTAGAGATGCACGTACACATACCTTGTATCCTCCAATCCTGTGGTCAGGCTTGAATTCTTTGCCATTTTTTAACCAACGCAGCGTGGGGTTGGGCGTCCCACTGGAAGGGCATTTGAACTTCACGGTCTTGGCAGCTGGCACTGCATGCAACTTCTTCTCCATCTTTTCTGGGGACGTCCAATATGGAGCCACAGCTGCGCGGGGAAAGCCAAGAGAGACGGGTGGGGTGGGGGGAGTGGTCAGGCTCAGGAGCGAGGGCCCAGGCCGGGACCGGGAAGTGCCCTGCCCATCTGCCCGACAGCTGTGGGCAATGCCAGGTGTTTATCAGAACATTTAGTGGGATCGCAGTTGCGCGTCATGACCCCACATGCCCTCTCCTCCCTCTTCCCTCTTAAACCCAACTCCCAGATCGCAGGGCAGTAAGGTAGGAAACAGTAAGGTAGGAAACAGTGTCTCACGCATACGGTTTGGTTTGGTGTTATCCGTCTCCTTCTCCTCTGAAGAGGAGTCATCATCATCATCGTCGTCCTCCGAGGAGGGGAGAGCATCTACGGGAAGAAGAAGGGGCACTGAGGTCCCCCCAAGGCACCTCGAAGATTTCCAAACATATCAACAGTCACCCCCATCAGGCTAGTAGAGTTAGAGATGAACACCACTCCCCCCACCCACCACCACGTCCCGATTTTTCCTTAGTGGCTACCTCCCAGTGGGGGAGAAACTGCTTAAGAACTGCGTGCTCCTGTGCTTGTCCGCTTCCGCCCCCAACCCAATGCACTGCCCCTCTCTGCCCAGAAGCCTTCACACCGGGTGGTTCCATCAGGGTCAGCTGTTCTTCTTTAATTTAATCCACCCTGCACTCAGAGGCACTGCCTCAACTCACATGCCACCTAGATGTGCTGGGTTTCAGATCTAGCAGCTGCAGAACCTTTGTCTTTCTTTGGACTGTCAGCCATTGAGAAACCCAGGCAGGTCTAGGCACACTGTGGCTAGAAGCTATTTCCAAAGACATGGGCTGAACAATCTACAGTCAGAATTTTTCCAGCATGCATCCGCTAATAATTGGGGGATGCCCTTCTTAACCAGAGCAGGCAGGGAGCCCACCCCCCAGCCTGCAGCTGCCAACACCTCTCCCCAACAAGTAGCCACCCCTTATAAGAACAGGCTTGACACACATGCGGTCACCAATCAAGGTTCAGGCTGGATCTTTATCCAGCCCTTCCTAGCACTTTTGGGGCTCTGGAGGGAAATAAAGAAGGCAAGTCCCTTGGTCGGGGTATAGGTTCTAAACGATGCCTAGGAGGAGGTGCCAAGCTGGGACCCTGGGGTGCATGAAGGGCATAAAAAAACTCTCAGCTCTACTTCCTTTGATCCTAGTTTTCTGAAAGTCTCACTCTAAAAACAGCAGATTCCCAAAGTCACCGAGCCCTGGGGTTCCCTGCCTACCTGCCCCCTTCCCGCCCCACCCCCAGCACAGCTCCAGAACCTGGAGAACAGTTGTTTCCATAAAGCCTGTGGACATGGCGGTGCACCTGGGTCCTTTCCTGCCATGTTCTGGGGCTGTAACCACTAAGTCGAGTACCAAGTCCAAACGGCAAGGGAGTGACAGGATGGAAGCTGGATGAGTACCACTAAGCATCCCAGAGATCTGAGCAAGCCGTGGTGGGAGCATCACAGGGTCTTAACACCCCAAAAGCATCAGCGTCACCTCCAAGGAAGGTCTTGGAAGCCCCAGATCTCTGGCCTGGGGACTGCCCCACCTGGTCACCCCTCTGAGAGCTAAGCCACGCGGCGGGCAGGGAGCAGTGTTAGTGGGCAGCAGTTTCTGAAGCAGAGTCGGGGCAAATCATGGACGGGGAGGAGGTTCACCTCCCCTGAAGCTGGCAGAGAGGGTTGGAGAGGTGGATCCAGACACAGGGCGAAGTCAGGGCTTTGCTACCAACCTGAGACATTGACGGAGAAGTAGGTGGTGTCGCTGCCCGAGGGGCTGCTGGTCACGCAAGTGTAGAGGCCGGAGTCGGCAGGCACGGACTCCCGCACCTCCACCTCCTCCCCTGTGATGCGGGTACGGTTGCTTTCCACCAGCTGTACCCCGTCCCGCAGCCAGTTGATGCTCTGCACATCGTCCCGCAGCCGACAGCGAAGCTGCAGCAGGTCACCAGGGTGGACCAGGAAGGACTCCACTTCCACAGGGGCTCCCCAGGGCTGGGCTGCAGCCACCACAGGGGCCGGGAAGAGGAACCAAGGACCGGGAGAAGGAGGGAGGGGAGAGATAAAGGGCATTACGCAGCCACACTGAGCTGCAACGCCCTGGCATCACCTGCTCGGGCTACAGAGCTGGGGAGGTGGGGACAGGAGTACGGGGTCAGTCGGAAATGGCTGGCTACCTGGGAACCCCCATCTCTTCTCTTCCATCCCGCTCCTCCAAAGGTCAAAGAAGAAAGAGGCAAAGTTAGGAAGCGGCTGCAGCAGCATTAAGCAGATCAGTTTCATTTCCCTCCATCCTGGGGGGAGAGGTCAGCCCTCCCCAGGACTTCTTTATGTCCACAGTGTCCTCCCCACACGCTCTGTTCCTTGCTAAGAATGTCCACTTCCCAAAGGAACGCCCTATCTCCTTCTGGCTAGGTCAGCCTTCCCTTTTCCATAGTAACACTTGAACAAACCTCACCCCTCAAACATCCAGCAGCCCCCACCCAAGTTGAGAGAAGGCAATTTGTCCACCGGGGGCTCCGGGTTCACGTGACTCGGCGAGGGCGGGGGTCTGTCCCCCCAGCGAGTCAGATGCATAGTGAGACAGACAACCCAAGGAGAGGTCAGCTCAGGGGAACCGCTAGCTAACAGGTGTCCGGCCAGAGGATTCGGAGCTTTTGACTATATTAGGAACGGAGGCCTGCAGCTGCCGCAAACCCCAGTTGTGCTGGCAGCAGAAGCTGTTACACACAAAGGTCCTTTTCTCCTCGTCCTGCTGCCCGGCTCACCCACTCCTGTCCCCACCTTCCCCTCCCCCAACACACTGTCACACACGTCCACTCTCCATTCCTCCATCACCTCTCTTCTCTGGAGCAGCAGCTCTGGGCCCGCCCAGGTCGTCCACAGCTCATGAGATCCAATGCTGCCGACAGCACCTGTGCCTCTCCTGCCACCAGGAAGGCAGTGACCCGGACATGCTTTGCAGCCACCATCCTGGCACTCATGACCTGTCTCCTGAACAGCCCCTCTTCTCCCATGAGGGAGAAATGAAGTTTCCATTTCCCATTAGGATGCTCCAACATACTCCTGACATCTTCCTCCACCAAAAGAACGCACTAAGTGCCTCTCGCTTGGTGCCACCCAACTGCCTTGGAGAGGCTCACGGGGAACTGCCCTGGGCCCCGATGTGCGCAGATGAAACCCAGCACGCTTCCCGCAGCCCCTGCCCGTCCCGGCTCCCGCTGCCCACCTCCATGGCTGACAACCCCGCCTGGAAGCTGTTTCTCATGCCCAGTCTGGATTAGGTGCCCTCCCACCACACCTGCCATGCTGAAGGACAGTCCCCTTTCTCATCTGAGTTCTGAGGGTGGGGATGTGCCATATTTACCTTCAAATCTCCAGCACCTAGTCCGATGCCTGGCACCCAAGGGCTGCTCAATAAACGCTCGCTGAACACAAGACACACCTTGTCACTGACTTCCTCTCCTAACTAGCTTTTCTCTTTCCTACCCCTCCCCCATTTTAATGAGCATCTTTCTGAAGTGCTCAACAGGTTTCCACAAGAAACCTTGCAAATGAAAATGGGTGTCGGAGCATCGGAAGGTACCAGGGACTAACAATGGTTTTCCTCACAGGGGCCTTGGGGCCACAACAGAGGGTGCGGCTGCATAGCCAAGGCGGGGGCCTGGCCCATGCCAACCCGCGGGTCCCACCCGATCTTAGATGCTGAGTCACTGAAAGTGGGGGTGCTGCTTTAAAAGGGTTCAAAACCACGAGGCTAGCACACATTTATTTTTGTGAATCCGGTCAAGGGGAACACCACAAAGGTGAGCAGACCACACAACGGACTAAAATAAGCTTTTGTGGGTCTTGGAAAAGGTTATTCTTTCCATTTTTAACGGTTTGTGGTTTTGCCAAATGCAGGTAGAAGAAAAGCAGTGGGGACTCGACTCAAGGCAAACAGCAGACACTCCTATTGATCAAGTCTCATTTCCCTCAAGTGACCTCGTTGATTAAATATTTTGTAGCTCGTGATCTGTACCAGCCGTTGGTCAACAGTAAACTGACAATCTCAGCCTCTGGCATCACACAGCCTATTGTGACAGGACCCAGAGAGGGGAAGTAGCTCCCGAAGACAGAAACATGGCAAGGTGCACCCGCGGGCGCCCCCAGAAGCACAGCGCAAGTGCGCCGGCCCCGCCGAGATGCTCGCGCTCGCGCCTGCCCCAGCCAGGACGCCAAACCAACTCTTCTACAAAAAGCCTCAGGGCCAGCTTTCTTTTCTCCTGACACAATTGTTTAGAACTCGATTCCCTTCCAAACATGTCTCGGGTTTGCTTTGTCCTCCCCACCTCCCAGGAGCACCTTGGGATAATCTCCTAAGTGGCCTCCCTGGGCTGGAGTTCAGACCCACTTCTGATCCAGAGCCCGCGCTGTGTGCAGAGAAGGCTCACAACCCCGCTCGGCCCCCAGGCCCCCAGCCCGCTCCCACCTGCTCTGCCCAAGGGGCTTCCTTCCCCTCCCAGGGCCTGCCACTCCGTCTGGCTGTGCCCCACCGCGGGTGCAGCCCTGCCCAGCAGAGCTTACTCTGCGGAAGACGGGCAGTCTCTCAAGGGGCCTCCTGCGCAGACTACTCAAAAGCTGCCTTCGACAATGTCCAGGACGCCTTCCGCCTACAGGAACGTCGCTAATTTTCTGTAAAACTGTGACTGTCTGAACCATACAAATTCGTACTCAATTCCATACCGTCTTGCGTGGTTCCTTTTTTTAAACATCAGAGATAATTCGTGTACCATAAAAGTCACCCATTTAAAGTGTACAATTCAATGGTTTTTAGCATATTCAGAGTTGTGCAACCATCAATGCAATCTAACTTTAGAATATTTTCACTACCGCCAAAATAAATCCCATATCCAGAGCAGTTACTCCCCATCCGCCAGCCCCGTCCCCAACCTAAGTAACTGCTGATCTGCTTTCTGTCTTTATAGATTTGCCTACTCTGGATATTTCATGTCAGCGGAATCGTGCGATGCACGGTCTTGTGACTGGCTTCTTTTGCTTAGCATAATGTGTTCAAGGTCCTTCTATGCTGTAACATGTCTCAGGACTTCATTCCTTTCAATGGCCTAATACCATTGCATTGTCCCAATGTACCACATTCTGGTCATCAATTAGTGGACATTTGGGTGTATTATTTCGTAACCGTCAAGTGTCTGTGTCTTGCCTCTCCTAAGAATTGGCAAACGCAGAGCAGAATTGCCTATTATAATTTCTCCACGGTGCCTAACAGTGTCAGAGATGGAGAAACTACTCAAAAGATCTTGAACTGAATTTAGCATCTGGCAGAAGCTAATTTTCAGAGGAACCAAGAATCAGTCTAGGGCTCTTGGGTCACCGTGGCTTTTTCACGGCTAGCAGTACCCTCGGATGTGTCCGACTCTCCGTTTACAAAGCAGGGATAATGCCATTTTCTTTTGGGAGGTGAGGGAAAGGGAACCAACCGCTTGTTTGTTTGCTGGGTCCTGCCCGTCTGTGTCACTGCCCTGACCTTGGGGAGTCCTGTGGAAGGTGGCTGATTTAAGGGCATCACTGTTGCCACCAGCCCACAACAGCCAAGTTATTATTCTCCACCCTTCTTTTTGTCTTTCCAGTGCCCCCCACTTAAATCCTCATTAGAAAGGCCCCTGCATCTCCAGCTCCAGCTCCTGAGCTGGCCTCTCTCTGCTCAAGACCAACGGGCCACGGCTATACTTGTCGTTAGGTGTCAGTTAGCAAGAGAAGAGCCAACAGATGCTTTTATTGGGCTGGTCATGAAAGATGAAAAAAAGAAAGCCTGCTTATTGCTCAGCCACTTGAAACCAACATTCTGACTCTCGGAGAACCTGGTTCATTGGAACCAGGTGGAAACGTAGTCCTCAAGTGTACGAAGGGGATGCTGAGAAGGAAGCGGCCAATCAAATGCTTGCTTCATGCACCTCCTTTCCTGAGAGACGAGGTGGGCAGTGGAGGCTGGAGGACATTTGGTTTCTGGATTCCCTGATGACCTAGCCAGAGGCTGGAAATGTTTGGCTGCGAGTCAAATTGCAGCATTCAGTATTACAAGCTCTAGGCACCATGTGTTAAAATTGCATTGTGGAAAAAAAGGGTGCATTGTGCTTCAGTGCCAACAGAACAGAGTCACTGTCATCAGCACCAGGAGTGGGAAGGGCAGGGCTAGGACTTAGCTTGAACATCCTTAGAGGACTCGGGCTGCCAATGCATTTCCAATGCCTGGGACAACTCTTCAGAAAACAGGAGAGAACAAAGGCTCCTGCTTAGCTGCTAAAACTCTGTGACCGAGGAGGCTTCTAGTCCTGATGCAGGGTCCTGGGACAATGCAGGTGCTGGGTGGATCCTGGAAAGTGGTGCAGGCTCTACTTAGTGCTCCCTTCAGTGGGGGTGACAGGGATTCATACACCAATCCCATCCCGCTTCCCTAATGACACCTCTTTACTGCTGGGCAGGGGGCAGGGACGAGGAACAGGCTGGAACCCCTATTTTCAGTAATCCTTAAGGAAGCAGTCAGTTTAGGAACATAATTAATGTTAATGAAGCCCTACTGAGTCCCTCTCCCTTCCTATCCCGCTCCACAATACTGCAGCTTTGTTAACTCCCAACAAGCCAACAGGTATGGTATTTTGCTTATAGCAGGACTGGCCAGAAATCTCCCACAGTAATTTAGTGGTAGCCCTGCCTTAGGTACATCAGATCAGATCCAAGTTCTTGACTCTAAAAGCCATGGGCAGTCTGTGTGGTGGGGGAAGGGAGTCTTGAGGGGGCCCAAATCCATACAATCCTTGTCATTCTCATGAGAAAATGAGACCCAGTTCCTGAAAAGCCGAGAAGACAGGGAACTTTCTTCCAAATAGTTATCATTAGGTGACTCTGTGAGCCCTATCACTGTGCAAGGAGAGATGGGCTAAACAAAGGCACAGAAGACATACACCCTGCCCTAACTGGGGTGATAAGGTTTACCCAACACCTTGATATGTACGAAGCACCTTACACAGCCACACGGGACAACTGGAGAACACAGGAAGCAAGTCCAGGCAGTCCAGGAAGGCTCTTCAGTCACAAAACTGAAGTACTGGTGTCACAGCAGGGGTTGGACAACATGGCAGGGAAGGCGGAGAGAAGCAAATGCAGGATTTAGATGAGAGGGAAAACTCGGGGGGGAGCAGAAAAGAACGGGGTGCTCATGAGCAGGGCTGTGCCTTGGGATGAGGGCAGCGTGAGATGAAACCAGCCTGGAACAGAAGGTTCATGGTAGAAAACGAAAGAGTCCCAGGAAACTATCTCTCTGCAGTGACTCTCTCTGTAGGCCATTCACGCCCCCTGTACAAATATACCTGAAGAGGCATTTTGAAACACTTTACCAGCCCTGGTCCCATAATGCCCAATTTGTTCTGGAAGTTGTCCATCCCCAAGCCCCGTCACTTCACACGAACCTAGTGAGGAATCACAACATATGTGCACACCCTGGCAGGGCACCACGTGCCTCCCGTACATTATCCAGGATCACTGGACATCTGTGTAAACAGCACCACGAATACTGGCAATGCGTACAGCACGCTCACTGTACCCCATAAGCTGGACACAGCTCTTAACACAGACTGTCTCATGTCACCGCCACAGCAACCTGCGAGGTTCATGCTACTGTCCTCTCCGTCCTATGGATGCGGAAGAGGGTGCACATGGCACTGTGTGTCAAGCACAGCTCTCTCATTAAAACTCCACAACAATCCTGTGAAGCAGGCACTACTGTTATCTTCATTTCACAGAGAGGGAAACTGAGGCACAGAGCAGTTCAGGATTTGTTCAAGATGGTCCACTTGGTGGTAAGTGGCAGAGGTAGGATTCAAACCCAGGGGGTCTGTTCTCCAGAACCCACACACGTCCAGAGTCCAGCCTCTGCCCTCACTGGGTCTTTGCCGTCCCTGACTTCTGAAGAGCGGAGAAGCTTTTGGTTAGGTCCGTTGGTCCTGTCTGATGGCACCCACGTCTCCTCGTGGGGGATTCTGAAGTCAGTTGCTTTGGCCTTATTATCCCTTCTTTCCTCATTCCCACAGTCCCACAGCTCACATCTGACCATGACCTTATTACTGTGTGCTTTTAACTTACAGGTGCACGCTGCTGCCCACGCTCACCTGCCCCTTAGAGGTGAGCAGGTGCGGCCGTCACACGCGGCAGCTGAGCGGCGGGCTAACGACCACGCCCTACTTTACTGTCGCACGCAATACGTTACAACGCACGTTTATTCACGTCCACATCTCTTGTGGCTGCTCTCGTTTAAACACGAGAAAGTGAAGGGTGAGATGCTTCTCCCACACTCACGAAACGGGGATCAGCACTGGCTCTAGGTGCGGGGTCTGCTGGGTCCTGGGCCCCTCCACGGCGTCTCGCGTCTCACCCACGGCTTAGTCCAGCAAGCGCTGTTACAGCGTGTGGGACAGTGACAGGTGACCCGCTGGAGGTACGCACAGCTCTGCCTCGGACGCAGGTGGACAGCACAGCCCTCCCTCCTGTGGCTCCATCCCCAGTCAGTCACCTGACTGTCTTCTCAAGCCCTCCCCCTTAATGACAGCCCACAGCCCATGACCTCGGATGACCCGTGAGGAGATTAAGAACTTTAGGTAAACGGGTTGGTCAACCCTCCCCTCGGGCCAGCTCTCTGATCACAGGTCCTCAGAGAGGTCCCCACTCTCAGGCCCTGACCTCTCCAGACTCGCACGCTGCCTCCTGTCCCCTCACACCTGAGAGCTCCAGTTTATCGATCTCCTCCTGCTCCAGAATCTGGAGCCTCTCAACACCGTCCCGTCCCCTGTCCCCTACCCCACCTCATCTGTGCAATCCCCAGGTTCTGCCTCTTCAGCCAAGCCAGTACCCTCACTACCTCTTTTACTTCACTTCCCTCACCCAAGAGACAAGATGTCACTTTTCCTAATGCTGTCTCCTCCTCTCTCCAACAAGCAGTCACCCCATCACGTCCCTAGACCTTAGAACTCACCCTTCTGAGACGTGCCCAGTCACCTTCACCTATTCTCCGTATGCCTTCCCTGGCCTCGAGACTGACGAGGCTCTGTCTTGCACTTACTCATGTGGCGTGGCTGTGGCGCTGGCCCATCAGCATGTCGTATCCACACTGTGAGGTCTACACTCTACCGCCAAGGGGCCCAGGGCTCCAACGACCTGCCCCCAGCAAAAGCCAGGCATCAGTCACTCGCGTGACATCTCAGGGCGCGACTTCTCTCCTCGCCGCTGTTAAATCCGTGTGATTTGGGGCTTCTGGGGTAAGAGAGCTGGCCAGGCCGCCCTCGCCCGCAACACGGGGAACTGGCGGTCCAGGAGTGTTTACTGTCTCGGCACAGACTCCCCAGAGATAAATGAGGGGCAATTGTGGCTGGGGAGGCACTCGGGTGGCTTTGAAAGCAACTTGAAAGGAACCCAGAGGCCCAGGGGGCCCCAGGAGCCCTCTGCAGAGGTTTCAGTACGTTCTTCGGGCTTTGAAATGGAGCTGAAAACTTCTTTGGTCTGGCGAGACCGGGACAGGGCAGAGAGTGTCACCGCGAGCCCGGGTAAGCAGCACCCTCCGAGAGGGCTTGGGTGCGGCCAGGGAGCTGAGCCATGGGCCACCCCCGGGCCCGCGGGTCCCCGCGAGCTGCAGAAGCACTGGCGGGACGCAGGGCTCGCGGAGCCCCGGGCCATGAGCGGGCTGACACGGTCGCGACCCAGGGGCTTTGGAGTAGGGCTTTTTAAAAAAATTGAAAAAGAGAAAAGGGGAAGAAGGGACAGTTTGCATGCAAATGGGCCACTGCCAGAAGAGCCCATTAACATGTAAAACTCCACATTCAGCCCCACGGAACAGTGTGAGCGGCTGTGTTTGCCAGAGGGGCAGCAATAAAGCTCGCCACAAAGGGGCCGAGGGACAATGGCGGCTGAATGGCCTCTGTCAGCAGGTCCCTCGCGCGTTGCCATGGGGACCCGGCCGGGGCTGACTGAAGGCATTTCCTGAGGAGAAAGGCGCGCGCTCGGGCCGCAGCTAATCCTGACAGGAAGCCGTCCTCGCCCAGCCGCCCGGGCCTGGGCCGCAGCTCTGTTTTGTTTTTATTAAAAAAAGATTTCACTCTTTTGTGTGTCCCACCTCGTCACTGTAATTTAGTGCAGAGCCGCCTGTGCCGGCCAAAGCGACAGCCAGGGCCCTGGGCCCGCCCCACGACCCCCCGAATCTAGCTCCCCCAGCGCCGGGCAGGAGCCCCAAGCGGGCCAGTGCCGACCGGGTCCCTGTCGAGCTCACGGCGGACACAGGGAGCTGCTCCCGGCGGGGGCAACCCGTGCAGACTCGAGTTCGGGGCTCGAGGCTCCGGGCCTCCCGCCAACAGCACGGTCCCCTGTGGGTCTCGCCCCTGCCCCACTGGCACCAGCGTCGCCTTCTCCCGCATCGGGCACAGCACTCTCCAGCGCCAGCAGGGCTGTCATGAAGTGATTAACAAAGGAACGTGCCCAGGAGTTGTTTTAAAAGAAACTCCCCTTCTGCCTCCCCAGCAAAAGCTCTCATGGCAACTGTTCTCGGACAGGCCCTGGGCAGTTCAACTCTCACCACACCCGCTTCCCAAGACTATTCCTAACACACGCTGCTTCTCTCTCTCCAATCTTCCCAGCAGGAAAGAAGCGCCCTGAGAAGAGGCAGGTTCACTCAGTCACCCAGGAGCAGAGGTAGAGGGCCGGCGGCTACAGGCCAGGGCGGCCTGAGCTCACAGTTCCTAGAAGTTTGTGTCACCATTTCACACTTGGCACCAGCCTTGGCAGGTTCAGGGAAGAAAGCCAACAACACAGCTGGTGGTGGAGACAGAAACTCCTGTGTGACAACTGCCCCCCTAGACACAGTTTAGGGTGAATTAACATTTCCTGAGCAACTTGGAAGTGGAAAGAGCCATCCCCAATGAAGACTGAAAAAATGAAGGAAGCTCAACTCATGCCTCATGGTTTGAAGCCACGATTTGCAAAGCCCAGGCTCTCGCATGCAGACCTCCCCCAAACAGACTTTGAAACTGGCATTCTGAAGACTCCTAGAGAGGAAAAGATGCTATTTTAAAGGCATTAAGCCTGGGTCCAGCAGCTCCACTGGATGCCTATGGAAGCCTCTAGGGCCCCATTAGGTGGGTCCTATTTTGAGAAAAGGAGCTAGAGCCTCTGCTCAATGATGGAAAGCTCCCAAAAGGAACCCCAAATTCAGTAAGGACCATTTATGTGGACTGTAGGTTGGGGGGATGTAGACACAGGTGGGGCGTCTTCTCCTGACTTTATTAAAAGTCATGTCTAACTGTAAAGCTAAAGGAGGACAACTGGTCACCAACTGTCACAATGCACAAGTAAGAACATCTTCCACTAACTTGTCAGCTGAAGTGTGTGTGTGTGTGTGTGTGTGTGTGTGTGCTGAAGTGGGGTGTGTGTGTGTGTGTGTGTGTGTGTGTGCTGACGTGGGGTGTGTGTGTGTGTGTAGGGTCCTGATGTTACAGGGGAGCTCAGACCCTCCCACCTCTGGCCCAGAGCCCAGGCCTCCCAGCCATGTGTCTGCAGCTGCGACCTGTCATGCACTTCCTGGTCTGGGTTCTGTAATGGAAAGATCATTAAGAGCAGGGGAGGGACCCTGAAGCTCCCACTCTCTGCTGTGCTCTGACCTTAAAGTCCGGTCAGGTTCCTTAAAGAAAAGAATGCATTGCCCGCCTCTCACCTCTCCCTCTCCCGCCCCACCCCCCGCCCTCCTTGGGCCTCTTGGGCAGCCTCCCCTCCCCTCCGCTCAGCAGAGCTTGTTTGGGGAAGGAAAGGCCCGCAGCTAGGCAGGAAAGAGTTGCCATTCCCCAAACTTGCTGATGAATGAGTAGAGGCCTCAGCGGTTTCTGAATGTGCCTCTAGACCCCCCCAAATCCACAGTGGGTGCTCGAGAGCACCACTCCCCAAGGCTGTCTGCACCCCACAGTGCCCGCTGTCCTGGTCTCACCACTGCAGCACTGGGTCCGGGTCACCGCCCAGTCCGGAGTGGACGGGAATGGGCTCTTCATAAAGCTACATTTTTTTCAGTGTAAAGAATTGTCATCATTTTTCCATTATGAAAACAAAGATGATAAAACATCCTTTTAAAGGAAATGGTGCAGGACGGGGTTACACGGGGCTGGAGGAGGGGAGCACGGGGAGTTAGGTCCAAGGACAGAGACTGGGGAGGGGAGCAAGTTCTGCAGAGGGCGCTGGTGACGGCTGCACAGCAGCTCACGCCAACTTCATGCCACAGAACTGTACACTTAAAACTGGTCAAAATGGCAAATTTTATGTTATGTATATTTTATCACAATAAAAAAACCTAAACGGTGAAGGTAGTAGACAGTATTAGTTTATGACCGTATGTGGGTTCCAAAAGATGGGGGAAATTTCACTGGCCCATGAAACCTAAACATCTGGGGCCACCGGTCTGTTTCACAGATTTCTGGGACAGTGGGGACCCAGAAGTCGCTTCACTTATATCCCCATCCGTCCACACACCACAGTCATTCTTCAGTCTCATTCGCTTTCACACACACAGCACGAAAGCTGAGCACTCATGACTCACAGCTTTAAGAAATTAAAAGAACACGGCTGATGAATTTTTCTACCTGAGATGGCATGGCTCTCGGGTACAGAGCCGGCAGCTGGAGGAATGAGGCGAAAGCCAGATATCTACACTCCTGTGCTCAGATGTCCTAGGGGGTCGGAACGATCAGAATCCTGGGGAAGAGATTCCTACTCTCAGGAATGTCAACATTCTAGATGTCCTGAGGGAAGACGCAGCCTAGTTTGAGGTCCTTGTAAAAGCCATTCAGTCCCAAACTCGGCTGGAGCCACAGGTGGCCGTCACAGGCTGGGTGTAGCAGAGTGGAAATCACTCAGATGACTGGCCCTACCACCAACTGTGTGACCCAGGCAAGTCGCCTCCCCCAAGCCTCAGCTTCCTCCACTATGAAGTGACAAGGCTGCCTGACTGGTCAGGCCCTGACCAGTGGGTCTTCCCAGATCGAGGGGCAGGGTCCACTGCCCTCCTCTCCTGCCCCACCATGAGCACAGAGCTCCCCGGGTGCAAGGGAAGGGAAGAGCCCTCATTTAGTCGTCCTTAAGAAAAAGGGTTCTGTTTTGCTCAAGGAGCTCTGCCACCAGCACTTCAATAAATGCTACTCATGTAGCCGAGAGGCCGTGACTGTCAGAAAGCCCAGGTATCCTTGAAGGATTCACTTTACTGTCTTTTTTTAAAAAAAGATGACCTGTAAGGGGATCTTAACCCTTGACTTGGTGTTGTCAGCACCACGCTCTCCCAAGTGAGCCAACCGGCCATCCCTATATGGGATCTGAACCCGTGGCCTTGGTGTCATCAGCACCACACTCTCCCGAGTGAGCCACAGGCCGGCCCTATTTGCTGTCTTTTTTTGATGCTCATAATATACCAACCCATGGGAGCAGGTAGGCAGATAAGTTTTTTAAATGCATGGGGAGTTTGAGGATAGTGAAGAAGGGATAAAATTATAAAACAAATGCCACTTGTAAATGCCTTCAGGCGTGAATATAGTCTGTTGCTCAAATACAACAAAAGAAGTTTTGAATGCCAAATGGAGAACTTCATTCAGTAGTTCGTAAAGGAACCTGACTCTTCTAAGGTTCAAAAGCTTATTCCTAAAACCTAAGGAAAATAAACCTTAATTCCAAAAGTAAACTCTGAAGTTTGACAATAAAGGAGTAGAGATTTCTGAATGCAAAAGACTCTTCTTCTAAGCGGTTGGAGAGCTAATCAGCATTCCAAAGGCGGTGATAATTGACTTAGGTTGACTTAGCAGCGTCAGGAGGTCATTCCAGGAAGAGGGTCTCCTTCCTTCCCAGGAAAGCTTTTAGACCACTTCCCCATTCCCGTCCTTCCTCCCCTCCCCCATACTTTCCAGGCAAACTACGCCCCTCCCCCACCGCTCCCCCTCCCGGTGTATTTCGTCTTTCTCCTCCTAGACTCTACACAGTCCGCCTTCCTCACCCCTCCCAGCAGAGGGGTTAGAGCTGTAGGCACTGGTACTAACAAGACCATGGTTAGGCTATTAGCTGTAATCTTGGCAAGCTTGTTTGTTTACATCTCTGAGCCCATTTCCTAAGTCATTTAATGGAAATGATAACCCCTACGTTACAGACTTTTTTGAGGGGGTGAGAATTAATTGATATCAGAGATTCTCAAAGTGTGCTCCCCAGACCAGCAGCATCAGCATCCCCTGGGAACTTGGCTCAGGATCAAGAGCTCTGGGAGTGGAGCTTAGAGATGTGTTTCAATAAGCCCTCCAGCTGACACTGCACCACGAAAATCTGAGGACCACTGAATTAGATGACATAAGAGCTCAATACATGGTAGCAATAACTATTTCTCACCTATTTTCCTTACTTTCCCATTGAAAAAGGTTTTATTCCTAGCTTTTCCTTTTTAAAGCTAGAAATTTTATG
Organism: Cynocephalus volans; assembly: GCF_027409185.1. NCBI lineage: Eukaryota > Metazoa > Chordata > Mammalia > Dermoptera > Cynocephalidae > Cynocephalus > Cynocephalus volans. The sequence goes on from NC_084472.1 coordinate 109,675,382, forward strand.
TGTCTTTAAAAAAAAGAAGACAGATAGTAACTTACCTATGCATTCATTTATTCAAAAAGTATTAACTGAGCACGTAATATGGACTGAACATTTTTATATGTATGTGTGGGTGTGCATTATACATATGCATGTGTATGTACGTGTGTGCGATGCACGTATGTATATGTATGTGTATATCTGTGTGCGTATGTTTGTATATAGTTGTAGCCCACAAATGATGCTCAATTTGTCCCTTCGCTTGGAGGAAGAGGCCATCCATCCCCTGTGGTTTCAGATGTCCTCATAACCTGGGTTTTATGTGCTTATTTGATGTGATCTTTGGATGACAATTCTTAAATGAGTCATTTATTATATCTGCATATGTCTTCTTTCTTTTAATAAAGCATGAGTATTCACTTAAATATTGTAGAACCCTGCACACAACATATACAAGGTATATGCACATACATACTTAATATTATTGTAAAGTAGCTGAAAATGTCTATGGCAATCCACAGCCTTACTGTTTAGCATATTCTTGATCTTTTTTTTAAAAGCACGTTTTATGCTGTGCCCAGCACTCAGAGAAATCCAAAAATCAGGCAAAGCCTTGGCTCCAGAATTGAAGCTGAGAGCCTGGACCTGCTTTAGGGGCCTCCTGTGACCAACACAGCTTAATGGCATGTTGCCCTCACTTTTTCCACTTCTTGGATACTGCTAATTTAAATGGTATTCAGAATACATAACTGTATTAAGAAGGGTAACAACTCCTTGCTATGAACCTAATGTTTTGTGTAGCCCCAAAATTCCTACGCTGAGATCATAACCCCCAATGTGATGTTATTAGTATAAAAGGCATTTGGAAGGTAATTGGGTTTAGATGAGGTCATGAAGGTGGAGCCCCTTCATGGAATTAGTGTGTTTTTTTAAAAAAATGTATCATTACACAACGTAAACATTTTCTTGCGCAGGTCTGGTAAGACTAACACTGGCCAGAGCTGCACCTAACCCCCACTGGCGAGGGTCGGGGAAGAATGGTGTTTGTCCTGGGCCTCAAACGGAAGCATTCAAGAGGGGCCTCCAAGACTTTGGATATTTCTCCCAGTGTAACAGGCAGAACTGGAGGAAAACACTCACCAACTTTCAATAGATCTGAGTTCTATTCTTGGGGCACTACAGTAGCACACCACACATTAACACGTATTGTTTAAATCTGTTATTATTCTGTAACTAGCCCAACTGCATTATACTATATTTTTTAAAAACAAAAAATATAAAATTAATAAAACATTAACGTGCTAAATGTAAACACTAAAAACAAACTTTTAGAACTCTCCCCCACCCTTTTTTGTATTTGCTCATTTAAAAAAAAATACATTAGTAGCCTCAAAAAAATGCTAATGCCCAGACTCTCTGAAGCTTCTGACATGTTTATTTCCATCCATAAGACGTTGTTGAACCACAACCATTTTAGAAGCAACCTAGGTCATTTATGTGTCCGGGTGATACCGCTACATTCTAGACTAAGTGTGACCTACAAAGAAAACTCAGATATGGTACCTGACACTTTGGGGACAGTGGAAAAGGCAGCATCAATGGGTTTTTATTCTGTTGGTTATTCTAGGGCAGCTCGCGGACCTGTGACTGATGCAATACCTCACAGTAAAGAGCAGCATGTCACAGGAGGAATGGCACAAGGTAAGCACCTCCATCACACACGTACGCACCGCCCCACAAGGGAGCAGAGCCAGATTCCTGTGAGATAAAGGGGACTGGGCCAGCAACGCTTAAATTCAAAAGTTGCTCTGCCTGAATTTGGGGGAGAAGCCCAATTTGACATAGGGATGGAGTATAACACAGTGGGAAAAAATACAGTAGGCAGACCTACCAAAGTATGACTCCTAGCTCCACCCCTTACTTAACTCCCTGAACCTCAGTTTGCTCATCTGATTATGGAATAAAACCCACATCCATGGGATTGTAGTAAATATGTAAAAATGTAAAGCATACAGAGTGTAGAAATGCAATAAATGGTAGTTACTGTTATTTTTTTCCAAAATACAGGCTTTCCCCCATCAAGTTGGAGCAGCGCTGTCCTTCAGGGCCGGGGTTAAGCTCATATTATTTTTAAAAACTTTTACTGGTACAACCTTTCTGGGGAGCAATTTGGTATAGTGATGTAACAGTGATGTAATCAAAACTTTAAAAATGCAACTATCCTTGGATACATGGACAAATTTTATTTGTAGAAGTACGTTCGCTGCAGAGAACTACTGAAAACAACCTAAATGCCCAACAGTAGAGAACTAAGTAAACAGATTTTGTGCACCCATACAATGAAATACTACGTAGTTATTAAGCATGATGAAAAAATTACCTATATGGCGACAAATATAGACTTAAGTTACAAACCAGTATACACAGTACAAATCTCACTTCTAAAACTCAAATTTATATAAATGCAAAAACAAGTCTAAAAGAATAGGATCAGAGTTAACAGTGATCATTTTTGGACGATGAGAATCTAAGTTTTTCTCTCCCTTTTTATGGATCTATATTTTCCAAATTTTCTATGATGAACCCAGACTACATATAAAATAACAATATTTTAAAAGAGTAATAAGATATTCTTTCTGATTGTACAGAACTTTGCTCTAGTGGAGTAAACAGACATATATAAAAACTCCATATGATGTGAGACAGAGTAAAGTAAGTGCTAATGGAAAGTTAAAAAGAAAGAAAGGAAAAAAAACCAAACAAACAACACAACAAGGAGAGATTAATTTGGAGACAGGAAGGCTTCAAGAGGGAGGTGGCCCTTACACTAAGCCTTAACCTAAACCCACACTAAACCTTCAGCTAAGAATTGAGTAGGAATCATACAAAGTGAAAAGAAAAAAGGACAGGGCTAAGGGATCATAATCCTTATGTATAAAGTATATGTTACATTCAAGGGAAAAGGAAAGGACTTTTACCCAGATGAATGAATGAGTGAATGAATAAATGAAAGAAAGAAAGAGGGAGGGAGAGAGGGAGAGAGGGAGAGAGGGAGAGAGGGAGAGAGAGGGGGAGAGAGGGGGAGAGAGAGAGAGAGAGAGAGAGAGAGAGATATCAGTGAACCATTAGCCAGAGGCTAGTTTTCCATCCTGGAGAAAACTGAGGAAGGGGCTCAACTTTGAATTCAGTGTTCTTTGTGGATTAACTATCTGACACTACAGTGTTGATGTTTTCTAACCTCTCTCCCTGCCCCAGCTCATAACCACTAAGTCCACTCTGCCGAACTCCTTGACCCTCTCACCCACTTTAGGCTCAACACGCTGCATGTCCAGGGCCTGGGACACAGACACATTCCTCAGATGGCCTTTTACACAACCCATCCCAGGAGGCTCCTCGACACCACAACATGTGGGATAAGGAAAGAGCATTGAGTTCCAAGCTCTGCCCGAGAGGATGTTTCTCAGTGGCCGGAACCAACTAGACAGACCCCTCGCCCCAGGGTTTCCCAGTTTGCAGGGCACAAACCCTGTAAATAAAGGCAGTGGGTGCCTTGTCTGGCAAACAGAAAGGCAAGAGTCAGCACGAGCCAAGAACCAGGAGGGGGAACCTGAGGGTAGAAGTTCAACGTCTTGGTGCTATACGGACAACACCGAGAGGCAACCAGCCTACTACTGGATGGGCTGGTGCAGGCAACAACACTGTCCCCTACTCGGCCGTCACCAGCTGGGAGTCAGAGCAAGTCCCCAAGGTCAGGAGAGGCCCAGACTCCAGAAGAAATCTTCTGCTAAGAAGAAGCAGTTTGAGACTGACCCCAGACCCTTAAGAGCCCAGGTAGGGCAATTCACTTCCAGCTAAATCACTTGGGGACCAGGCCTGAGGTGGGGTGGGCAGACAGAAGAGTGCCCATGATAGCTCTGCGAGTGAGCCACCTCTCCAGAATGAACAGGAAGGCCTGCGCAGCTGAACTCTGGAGCCCAGCAGAGCGAGAGCCGCTGGATTCCCCCCGTCAGCAGGGAGACAGTGGTTCATTTCCAGGCTTCAGGGAAGGAGGAAAGAGGCAAAGGTGGGTCTACAGGGTGAGCTGGAGCTCCCAGCGACTTCGGAGGAATGAGGCATTGTCAAAACAGGGCACAGCTGCCGGTCAGGCTCTCTGGCCCCCGACCTCACCCTTCTGGATATGACTCCCCAGAACTTACTTCTCCCAAGGCCATCCATCACCGCCCCAGACACAGGCCATCACTCACCGCTCTGCCTGATCGGGAGCAAACACCCTGGCCGAGCCCTGTTCAGCCACCCCCAGGTTCCTGCCCAGCCCAGACTCCAGGTCGTCACAGAAACCTGGTGACAGAATCATGGCCTGATTCTTCCTCTGGGCTCCCCCTCCCCCGCCCACGGCAACCTCTGGATCCATTTGTTCTTCCCTGAGAAATTCCTCCTCCCTGACATCGGGAGCGGGCTGGCAAAGCCAGAGTGGAAAATCAGTGAAGCTAATGGTGCAGCAATGCAGAAGCCAGAGCCAAGAACACAGCCTTGGAGTGGCTGTGCTGCACTTGCCCAGCCTGGTCAAGCAGGACATGTGAGCGTCCTCATATCCTCTCATAGATGAGAGCTGGGTCCTCCCCGCCCCACCCTCCAGCACTGGCAGACACCCTTGCAAAGCCCCTTCCCCTTGGGGAGGGAGATGTGGGCCAGAGCACATCCTCCGGGGAAACCTGGTAGCAGAGCACCTTGAAGGCTTCTCCAGACCTACATCCTCCACCCTTGTTCTCAAGTGGGTCATTCAGCATCACCTTTTGCTCCACGTAATTCCACTCACCTCCTGGAAGAGGGTGAAGAGACTCCTCTAACTATCCAATGTGAATTAGAAGTAAACAGGTTCTTTTCATGAGGAGAAATTATGCTAGGGATGGGGTGGGCTGGGGAGCATCCTGGATGTGTCCCAGGGAAGCCTCAGGACAGTGGTCCTCAGGCCATGCCAGTTGCTGCAGCCAGCAGGATCACAGCCATGTATGGGAGTGGGACACCCTCTGGAAGCTACCTACCTTAGACCCTCCTGCAGCTAGGCTGAAATGCACATCCCTTTAGGCCAAAGGCAGCTGCAGGCCCCCCCCCCCCCGGTGGTAGGGGGTCACCAGAGCCCTACAACTGGAAGCTGGGCAACGGCTCTGGCACCACCCATAGCCTGTCCCCCATGGGCACAGGTTTCTTTCTACAGAACACAGAGACAAAGCCCTGCTTTGTGGCACAGGCACGGCATCCAGGGGGCTTGCAGCCAGAAAGGGAAACGTGCAGCTTTTCCATCAAGTGTCACCTCTCCCTCCTTCAAGTGGCCACCAGACTTCTTCAAATCTGGGTGGGTGGGAGGAGCTGTAAAACCCCAGCCCATTAAATCACTTATGAGTTGCAGGGCTCTGAGATGGAGGCAGGTGTTTTGAGACTACAAGTCTCACACGCTGTCCCGTAAAGCGCAGGGTCTGAGGTGTCTAACCCATCTTACTGCTGAGAAAGGGGACAGGACCCCCACTCCCAACTGCCAGAAGGGGCCTCACAAGCAGCTTTGGATTCACTCACTTGCTTTTCCCTCAAGTCTTATCCCAAAAGAGAGAGAGATACACCCTCCTAAGCTCAAAATGTCTTTCAAGTTGGTAGTTGTTGGTTTAAAGGGGCAAGCCACCCCTCGGCCCATGCTCTAGCCTCAGCCTATACACGTAACTCCCTCCCCACCCCCATGCCTGATCTGAAACAAGCTTAGACTATGCAAGATCCCAAACTAGAGAAGGGGAAAGAGGGGGAGAGAAGGAGGGAGGCTGGTTTTCCTGGAATCCTTATTAAATCAACCTTCCAAAGACAGCCAGAAACTCCAGGCCCTCCCCAGTCCCCCAGGAGCATTTGCAGACCAAGAGCACTGCCTTCATCTAAGGGGGGAGCTCCCAACACACGCATACACTTACTGCAACGCTTTCCAGCGGGGAAAATCTCTCACTGTGGGCAGGGCTTTGGGTAGTTTGCTTTCAACTTTTCAACAAAACCTTTATATATAAATTACAATTTTTTTAAGACAATAGCAGCATTATTATTTAATAATCAGCAGAGCCAAGACTACACAATACACATTACATTTGTAAGGTTCCTTATAGTTTACAAGGCATGAAGATAGATTTTCTCTTATGACATCCATCACAGCCACAGCAGTCCTCTGGAGAGGGCAGGGAACGTGTTTTATCACAAAACGTTTGGTGAGGGATAAGCTACGTGAAAGTGCCAACTGGGACTTGCTCCCCACATCTGGTGGCTCTCGCTTGCTGTGTCCTAAGGCATTCCAAGTCCACCTGGGAAGCAACATGCCGCCCACCATGTGGTGTCTCTAGTGAGGTCCCAGGAAAATGGACCACCGACTGCCATTCACTGCTCGTTGGCTATATACCAGGCACTGTTCTAAGAGCTCTGCAGACTCTCTCATTTGATATTCACAATGACCTTCTGAACATACATTTATTACCAATATATTTCATACAAAGGGACAGAGAGGAACTTTCCCAAGAGCCAACAGTCAGTAAGAAGAGGAGCTGAAATCAAAGTCAAGGCCATCAAGGGAAAACTCACGCCCACAGAGACTGTGCACATTGGGGCAGACTGTTAACAACCCAAGTGCAGGTGACCCGTCAACAGGTGAGTGGGTACACACTCATCACACAGTTCCATGACATGAAATCCTAGAACAGACAAAACTAATCTGCGGTGGCAGGAAGTAGGTCAGTGGCTGCCTGGGGTCAGTGCTGTGGGGGGCTGACTGCAAAGGGGCATGAGAAGGTTCTGGGGTGATAAAAATGTTCCATCTCTTGACTGAGGTGGTAGTTACATTGGGTGTAGACACTGATCAAAAGGCATTCAACGGCACACTTAAAATTGGTGTTATCTCATCGTATGTAAATTACACGCCAATTAAACTGATTTTTAAAAACTGCGGTCTGACTTCAGCCTTGACCGTTGCGGCGCCTCCCCGGAGCCCCACCCTCCTCCTGTTCACCAGGACCATCAGCCCCTGGTGCTCCCTCCGCACTGCCTCTGCACCCTTTGCTGTCCCAGGCTGGATCCACAAGCAGCAGCCTCAATGTCCACCTCCACTGCCATCGCCACCCTGAAACTCCTGTGCCCCTACCCTCGACACCCCTTTCCTGCTCATGAGTGCACTGGCCCAGGCTGGATCCACAAACAGCGGCCTCAACGTCCACCTCCACTGCCATCGCCACCCTGAAATTCCTGTGCCCCTGCCCTCGACACCCCTCTCCTGCTCATGAGTGCACTGGCCCAGGCTGGATCCACAAACAGCGGCCTCAATGTCCACCTCCACTGCCATCGCCACCCTGAAATTCCTGTGCCCCTGCCCTTGACACCCCTTTCCTGCTCACGAGTGCGCTGGCCCGAGATCCACACTGCTGTCTGTACCGTCCACTCCTGGGCTGCGAAGAGTTTGTGAGAGAAAGTTAAGAAAAAAGAAAAGAAAGTACTTCAGGGTCCATCGTAAATTCGTATTCTCAAAGCTCGTCCACGCCCTGTTGCTCTGGGTCCCCTCTACCACTGTGGAAGCAGCGGCCCATCCCAATCTTCCCTACTCCTCGGGCACCTCCCACCCACCCTGACTCACTCTCTTTACTCTCAGGTCATCCTGCCTTTGACTCCAGTCACCCAGAGTTGACATCTAACCTACTTAAACCCATAGATTCTATTCCTTTACTGTCTTTACTACTTCCTCCTTCCTTTACAACCTCACAGTCCTCATCCGGGTTCACAACCTCACTTCCTCTAGCAGACATTTGAAACAACCTTCCAACTGGTCCTTCTGGCGTTAATGTGGTTGTAGCATTAATAACTACTAACACTTCACATGTCTGCTTCATCTGGATGATCTCATTTAAATCCTTTATTATTAGCTCCATTTTACAGATGAACTAATTAAGGCTATGGGAGTTTGAGTAATTCGTCAAGGCAAGTAGTGTAGCTATCAAGTGGCAGAGCAGGTCCACCTGACACCTTGTCATCCATCCAAATTCAGCTGCCAAATTAATTTTCTGAAAGCTGGATCATGTCACTATCTGTTCAAACTTTTCAAGTTTCCCGGTATTTAAGTATAGGCATTAAGCCTTCTACATGCTAACTCAACAGAATTTTTCCAGGTGTTATTTCCTGTTACTCCCTACTCACCAGGCAAACCACTCTCCACATCCCTTGCACACCCTGCCTCTGCACCCTTGCCCATGCTGTTCCACCTGGAGTGCCCTTTGGTTCCCCTCCAACCCCTACCCGCCCCTCTGGGCCCATCTCAGATGCTCTCTGCTCCCCTCTTCCTCTACATTCCCACCACATTTTGTTTTAACTTCACTGTGTGGTTTAAACACAGTCTGCTTTGTATTTGCTTCTCTCTCTACTTGTCTCTCCCCTACCTGGCAGTAAACTCCCTTTGGGCAGAGAAGGTCTGTCCTCCTAGGGTTTCTAGCATGTTCTAGTGCAGATCTTGCCTTCAGTTCTGTTACTGAATGCAACATGCACACGCCCGCTCCAGCCACTGCGCCTCCTCGGAAGTCACACACCATTCCCTGCTCTTCCCACCACCATCCAAATGGACACACATTCTCACCCTTCATTCATCATTCAGCCTAGACTCACGGCCCTTTAAACACAGCCTCCACATCACATGTGCCCCGAGTCTTTCACCAGCCACCGAGTCACAAGCCATAATACTCTCTGGCAGCAGAAATGCCCAAACATTGTTCTCAACGTCCCCCAAAAGCCACCAGGTGTGCTGTATCTTAATATCCGTAAGATGTTTTCACAACACAAGCAAATCCCAGGAGCACCGAGGCAAATCCTGTTACTAACGATCTCTCTGAATTTCCAGCCTGCTCTCGGTCTCTGTGTTCCATCATGCTTCCTGGCTCTCAATCTTCGAAACTCTTCAAACAGTAAATACCCAAAGCGAACCACCTGGCAGGCCCCAAAACGGCCTGCAGGATACAATCAAAGAAGGCACAATGGCCGTGGTCACGACTGCCGACCCTTACAGAAGGAACGTCTTTGAACCATTTTCTAGAAGCCAGAGGTCTTTATCAAGCTCTCTCATGTCCTACCATATCCCTGTAGCCCAATCCAGGTTCTAAACCCAAATTCATAGGCCACTCACTCCCCATGCACCACCCAACCCCATTTACAGATCGCCGAGGTTAAGGGGCTAGCTCTAGGGTCCCCATCAAATGTTCTTTCCTCAGGAAAAGAAAAGCACAAACCTACCTTGAGCATGTCACCTCTGAAAAACGGCTGTTACCAGCCTTTACGATCCCAGCCTCTGATGAGGCCGGCTACGTTTATAACCAGGCCCAAGCCAGCCCAGGTGTCTCGGAACCTCTCCTTCAGGAAAGGAGCCCTTTGTGCCACCTGGGAAGGAGGCTTCCCAGCCAACCACATCACCGCTGTCCCAGCGGACCCTGCTTGTGAGGCCCAGGAGTCTGGGCTGACCCTCAGCCTGTGCCTTACCTTCCTCAGGCAAGGTCGGGGCCGGCCTGGCAGTGCAGAGTGTGGCTGTGACCAGCACAGCCCAGAAGAGGAGGCACTTCCAGCTCCACATCCCAGTTCTGCAGTTAGAGGTTGGTGACAAGGTTCCACACCTCCATGGATATGCCACCTCGAGCTTGGTCTTCTTTCTCAAGGTGACTCTGGGAAAGAAAAAACCAAAATGTTAGGAGGGTCTGGGTGGGGGAGGGAATGAGGAGAAAAAGAACATAAAGCATATTGCATGGCACCTGCCCAGAAAGGTGCTTGAAGCAACGACTTACTCCTTAAGTCTCAAAAAAGAGAATTGTGATCCTACCCCAACGCTGAATTCGAGGTTACAGGTCTTAAGTAGACAAAGGAGTGCTTTGATTCAATGCTGCAACTAGGTTTTGTGCGCATACTGTGTGCAAGCCTGGCTGGGAATAGCATCATGAGGTTCTCCAAGGTATAAGCCTTAAGATCATGCATGCTGGGAAGTGAATGGATTCATGAAATTCCCAAATAGTTCTGCTACTTTGTGGGCAAGGGCTTCACACACAAAGTGTGGATGCAACTGCAGGAGACTTAAGTCAGCTGAGGACTGCCATCATGAGACCGCACCCAGCTAGGGCAAACCAATCCCTTGGGTGAGGGATAAAGGAGATGAATACCGTGGAACAAGAGAATGGACTAGGAAATGGGAGCCAAGTCCAGAGGGAACTCGTGGGTAGCTGCAGGACTTAAGATACCGAGCCTCCCTGGACCTCTGCAGTGGAGACTGAATGAATGATCTCCAGGGTTCGTTCTTCTTTCCTCTAAAATGGTACGAATCACAGGGCTCTCTAGTTCTGCCCGCTGTGCTCACAGAGAGAACACAACACTCACCGACTTACAAAGACTGAGTGTGGAACCTGAGAAGTGGGTCCAGTTCTCCTCCCTGATGCTGAAAGGTGACAGCTGACGTGTCACAGAAATGAGCCCACAGTTGGGGTAAAAGGTCTCACTGCCAAGTCGAGGGCTCCTGCGAGGGCTGACTCCAAGATGGCTCATGCCGGGCTCCATTAAGAGCACAGACTACAGCCCTCTGCCCTCCTCAGGTCTGCAGGGCTAACATCTAGAACAACTTCCTAGGGTCTAAAGGGACGGATCACTGCTGCTGAGCATTTACCAAGTGACGGACTTTCTGGGCACTCTGGGTTACGTGGGGGTGGCCATCTCCGTCTTCCAGGTGGCTTTTGTCCTGAATGCTCCAGGGAACCATCTAAGTTATTCAGAGAATCCACTTCCCCGGAACATGCCCTAATGTGGTGCTTCAGCCCTGCCTCCCCCTGAGCCAGGCAGGGCCCCTCTTGAGTGAGTCAGTCCCGCTGGCAGAAAACCCCCCAGATTCTTGGCTGTGTTCACATGTGCTCGGCCAGCAGGAATATGCATGCGCTACCGCGAGCTCCCGCCCAAGGCCTACTAAAATTTTTCAATAATTTCAAATCAAAAGAGAAGTAAACATTTCTCTTTTATTTTTCTAAACTTAGTAAAGAGACCGGAAGAGACAAAAATGGAATGACTACCGAATACCTGCTACGTGCCAAGAATGCGCTAGGTACGATTAATTTATAACTATAAAACTTCACTTGTTCCTCACTATAAACTTAGGGGAGACAGGAATTATTATTCCCCTTTCAGCAATGGAGAAACCGAGGATCAGAGAGCTTGAGTACTTTGCCCAAGGACTCGCAGCAAGTAAGCAACAGCGGCAGGACTCTCGTCACCAGGGTTTTCGGATGCCAGAGGACAGAGTGGGAGGGACAAACAAAGAGCTGACCCTACTGGCTCTAGCTGAGCAAACTCATTTGCTCCAGAGCGGGTCCCCGCGCCATGAAGAAAAGAGGTAGATAAGACACATCTCAGGTGACTCTGGAAATGAAAGCGCCTTCATTCTCCGTTCCTTTGGTGGAAAGAAAGACCCTCGGAAGCAGATCACAGGTGGGCCATCTAGGACATATGATGGGGCACAATCCTGGGCCTGGGAGAGAAACAGTGCTGGCCTGAGGACATTCCTAAAACCACATCCCAGTACAGCCCAAAGACATACTTAACTGATGCAGTTCTGTCACCCAGAAAGGTGTACCTGACTAAGGAAACCTAAGTCCCACAGTAACTGCCAGAGCACTGAATGAATTTTTAGTATCCAGTGGGAAAGGGCGGTATCATCTTGGTGACTAAGCTTGGTTTCAAGTATAGCAGAGAGGCAGCTCTCACTGCCACTTGGCCACTCTGTTTCCTGAAAAGCACGGCCACCTCTTCACAGGTGCGGGCTGGCTGCACACTGTCCATGATGAATGCACTTCAAACTAATCTGGCAGCTCTGCACTGGCCTATTCTCAAAAAAGGAAAAAAAGCCTCTTCCTCTCCTACTCCTCTGGGCCTCGAGTTTCACATCTGTAAAACAAAGATGTTAAGAAAACCCAGGCCCCTGGCACCCGCTCCTGGAGTGAGAAGGTAAGTGGGCACATACCCCATCCCGCACACCTGCAGAAAACGCAGTGACAGAAACTGCCGGTGCTCAGACTGTCTGGTACCCTGGGGACTGCCACCTCCTCCTTCACCTCCCCTTTTCTCATTCTACTAATTAATGAATTCTTAAAGTCCCTGAGGAACAGCCTCCTTCCTTCACTGCTGGACAGATGTGACCCGTAGCCTCACAGGTGTGCACGGCAGCTTCCTCAGAGACCCTGCAGCTGGCTGCCCCCTCGGTCTCTCCAATATCAGTCAGTCAGGTCTCCCAGGATTCACAGCCCAACTCGCCTGGGTGCAGAGGTCCTAGGTGGGGAATGGAGAAGGGGACACGTCATCCCAGTGTTCGCACTGGCCGGAGGGGGCTAAGGTGTTCGCCCTGCCTACATCACAGGTAGCTATGAGGATGGAATAGGCAGTGTGGGTGAACGTGCCTGCTGCCTCCCGTTGGAAGTACGAATCCAGGGGAAAACGCAGAGGGTGTCTGATGAGGAAGCAGCGGCTGCACCAGACGACCTTGTATCTCTCCCCAGTGCTGAGAGTACAGATTCTACGAACATCAGATCTCCTTGTCCAAAAATGACGCAAGGCACACTAGCTGATGAGTTAAGGGCCAAGGCTTTTTCTTCCCATTCTCTGAAGAAAGTAACAAATGAATTCCTGCCCTTCCATTTATGACCTTGCCGCCCTGGGATGGTCACTGAATCTTTCTGAGCCTCAGTTTCCTACCTGTGGAAGGGGCTAAAATATTTGCCCTGCCTGCATCACAGGTGGTTATGAGGATTGAATGGGCATGTGGGTAAAGATGCCTGCTTTCTCCTCTCTAAAGTGCTAATCAAATTACTGTGCTCTGAGTCACTCCTTGTCAGTGCTCAGGCGAGCAAGAGGACAGGAGCTTCCTACCTTCCCAAAGTCATTTCTCACTCTCCATCTTCGCACCCTGTACTCCAGACCCCGCCAGCCCATATGGGGCCACTGGCTATATGTGGCTACTGAGCACTTGCAAGGTGGCCAAGTGCTAACTGGAATGTGCTAGAAGAATACACACCAGATCTTGATAACTTGGTGTGAAAAAAAGGATAGAAAGTATCTCAGTACTTTTAAATATTGATTCAATGTTCAAATGATACATACATGTTCAAATGATAATAGTTTGGATATGTGGGGTTCAATCAAATATATTATTATAATCTAAACAAACTAATTACAAAATGAATTTCACCTGTTTCTTTTTACTTCATTCTAAATGGGACTACTAGAAAATCTAAAATTACATGTGGCTCGTGTTACATTTCTACGGGACAGCACAGCTTGAGGCGACCTCCATGGCCCTGCGCAAGGGTTTCTTCTTTGCCCGCCTTCTCTCCGTCTGTGACGGGCCAGGTCCTTCCTATTCTTTGAGCCCCACCTTAAGAAGCTGTCTCTTCCACAAGGCCTTTCTTGGGCCTTCTACCTAGAGGATCTCATCCCTCTGAATTTCCAAAACATGGAACCCGCCCCTCTCACATGGCACTAAGTCATCTTCTATGACTTTTATTTATGTTCCCTAATCGCCTCTCCCCATGGGATTGGAGGCTCCTTCAGAGCAGGGTCTGTATCATCTGTAGCACCTAGTAAGTACACAACAGACGTATTTCTTAACTGGATGAATAAATGAACGAAAGAAAAAAAGTCTGATTGAGAAGAAACTGACATTCTCTTCCAGAAAAGGTTAAGGATACCAGAGAAAAGCAATAGCCAGTATCCCTTGTTAGCCAGCCAAACGCTATTCCAAAGAATTCCAACTGGCAAATTTTCTAAACATCTTGATTTTTCAGAATTGATGAAGTAACACCAAAACATTAATCCCTTGAGATGAGAATAATAAACTTCCCAACAGAAAAGTTCACTTTTCCCAAAAGTGAGCATTCTCTACTCAGTGTTGAGAGGGAAGGGCAACAAGATTTTGAAGTCATGCAGCTCAGCTTGCAAATTTTAGTTGGTCCAAGGAAAATACTAATCTTTTATTTTGAGTCTCTTTAACAAAGTGTCCAAATGTCCTTGGGAGTAAGAAGTATGTAAAAAATTAGCAATAAGTGAAACGAGCAATACCTGCTCCACATAATCTAGGAAACCTTGCTACTGGAGACAGGATACACCAGTGCACCATTGCCATATTTTGGAGTTGTTCACCCAGGTGAGTGCTGTTTACTTGGGGTGGGGTGGGGGAAGAACCAAGCATAGTTTCTTTCATTGCAAGGGGTAGCAGTGGTGAGGAGAGAGTTTCTGTTTAAGGTAGATGCACCCTTGGCGGGGAAAACAAATATCCTAGCCCAAATCTGGTATTTAATCCTCTCTGGAAACACCAAAATCTTCCCTACAACTCTACATCTGGACTTCCACCCGTCCCTGGTGCATTCAGACCTTTTACAAAGCTCTGGGGAAGACAAATGCAAGACAAAGTTCCCAAGAGGAAATTAAACTCATCTCAAGTCATGTGAGGCCCTTTCGGAACAAGATGCTTGAATCAATTCTAACTCCTTTTCCTCCAGCAGCAACAGGCTCAAACTTTCCTGAGAAGCTCTGTAACTCACAGCCATTTTGATGAAACACATTTTAAAAATGGAAGCAGGAAAGAAAGAAAAAGCCTTTGGAGAAGCTGGCTGCTAAAACCCCAAGCTCCTATGAACAGATCTCCTATTTTAGAGGAGTCTGGTTTCAAGTCAATACCCAAAACAAACAAAAAGCACACTACTAAAAGCAAAGCCGTGGATTTTCCTTGGTTTCTGAGGCTGGAGTCTGCCTACTCAATGCTCAATGCAATTTTTTTGCCCGCTGGAGTCTGCCGGGAATAAAGCTGGCCCAGGTTTAGGGATGCCTGGATGTATTCTAATCCTCTCCCCCAAGGGGGAGACTGACTCTGCCATGCTCTTCTTCCACTTCTCCCTGTGCTTTTGCTTCACTTGCTATTCAAAGGGCACCTAATGGAACTTTCTAACATCCTCTATGGCCAGAGGCCAAGGAAAAGAAGCACCTGAGACTGTCTCTTTTGGTAGCAGAGGAAGTTGTGCCCACTCTAGCCGCAATCCCCGTTGTGAATATACCTCCAAAACCGGTATCTCTGCAGGCATGGTACAAGCGGTCAGTGAAAGCAGATGTGTCCGAGTAATTCTCGATCCCGATGACCCTCATTAAAAAGCTGACACTCAGCTGTGACTAAGAGTAAATGCAACAGATATTTCAAGGAGCTCGTCACTGATGCAGTACATAACCATCCCAGCTGGAGCCAGGCCCCAGCAGCCTTCCTGTCCCCAAACACCCTGCACTCTGAGGGTCAGCGGCAGTCCTGGAGCGTCTCCCAACCAAGGGAGGGGGAATATGTAAACAAGTCATTA
This sequence comes from Cynocephalus volans, assembly GCF_027409185.1. Lineage (NCBI taxonomy): Eukaryota > Metazoa > Chordata > Mammalia > Dermoptera > Cynocephalidae > Cynocephalus > Cynocephalus volans. Next base: position 109,690,768 of record NC_084472.1, read on the forward strand.
GGGAGGCAGGCCATCGGGACAGCAATGGCAAAGCTTGCTGGCCCTCGGTCACCGAAAGGGAGACAACCCCAGCCTGGGGGTAATTAGCCAGACCAAGGCACGTCCCATGGGGCCCTGCTACTTAGCTTTTAAACAAGCCTCAGAGAGGAAAGCGGGAGTCTGGGCCAAGGGAGGAAAATGGCCACTTACTGCTAAACAGTCTCAAGGCTAAAATGCTACAACCTAGACGGTATTCCAAAAAAAGAGCTGGTCCGGAGGTGCACAGGGCAGGACACATCTGCGGAGGAAACAGTCACCTTAATTACCATGTCTAGAGAAAGTGCGATTTCATTACAGCCTCCAAAACTACCGTCCAAAGAAGGAAACCGGGGAAGTGTTTTCAACTGGAAAGAGACTGGGAAGGAGAAGGCGAGAGAGACCGAGTCTCCCCAGCCTGGCGCAACGCGCGACCAGAAGGCGCTTTCCTGCCTCAGGGAACATGACAAAAAACAGCCTGACGACCCAATCCCCGCTTTCAAACCTGTAGCCGTTGTTCAAATGGCAAAACGCCCCCCTTTACGTCCCGGGTGCTGCAGCCCAAGCACTGCTGCAGAACAGGCGGGGAGCGCCTCCAGCAGCGAGAGCCCGAGAGCCCGCGCCCCCGGCCCGCTCCAGGCAGCGGGGGAAGCGGCGCCTGATGCCACCGCCCGGTGGCCCGAAACGGGACCGGACGGGACAGACGCTCCCGCGGCTCCAGCTGTAACTCAAGGGACAGAATGCGCCGCTTTGCTTCCAGAAACTTCTGTGAGGGCCAGTTGTGGGCCAGACCCACGGCAAAGAGGCCACCTTCAGCAGATCGACCGTTCACAAGTGCCTCCCCCTAAAAACCCTGTCGCATCCCCCAAGGTGCACAGTCGAGAAAGCAGCTCAGCACGACTCACCAGCAGCAGGGAGTGACTGACTCAGTGGGGTCCCGAGTCACGTGGCATCCGGGGCGCTTTCCTTTCTTCCCAACGCCTCACGTCCAAGTCCCCGGACATTTTAAGGAGGGACCGTGGTAAGGACGAGCCGAAGAGGCCCAGTTGCAAGTTAGGGGAGGGGGAGGGGAGGAAGAGGGATGTTAATAACGTGGCTGCGGTGCACCCGTGTGGGGGAAACGGAACCAGATGCGGCCGCGGCGTCTGGAGCGGCGTGGGGGCGGCGCCGCGGAGACGTCCTTCCAGGGGGCTCCTCGCTCTGGGATCGGCGCCCAGGGAGGGGCGGCCGCCGCACGGCCGTGCTGTGCACGAACCCCGTCTACGACGCCCGCAACCCCCTGCACGTGTGGGCTCCGGCCCTCGGGGGCAGCGGACTGGGTCACAGAAGCGACACGCACCGCTGCCGAGTGCACGGCACAGGACACCCCCTCCTCCCTTCCCCACCCCCAAACCGGACCGGAACCGAACGTCCGCCGCCGCCGCCCCAGGCTGGGGCTCCACCCCACCCGCGGGCCGCCCTCCGCTGCCCCAAGCTTCGACTCCTCCCGAGACCTCCCTCTGGGAAGGGGGGTCCTTCCTCGCTCTCGGCCGGCGCAATTCAGCCATTTGGTGACGACGCCTCCTTAAGACCTGTCCAGAGAGAAGCCAACCGGACCCTCCAGTCCCCTTCCCTCTGCGGGTCCTCACCCAGGCGCCCCCAACCGGACCCCAGACTTTCCCGGAGGTGGAAAAGGGACCCAGAAATATTCCAGATTTTTAGCGTTTCGCCCAAAGCTACCTGCTGAATTGGGGTGAATCCCCACAAGGGGACCAAAAACAGATGGAGTGGAGTGCACACGCACACACATGCACACACCACACACATGCACACACACACGCGCACACACACAGCACACATGCACACACGCACCCACACAACACAACACACACACACTACACACATGCACGCACACCCACATCACACACACACCACACACGTGCACACATACGCGCACACACACAGCACACATGCACACACGCACCCACACAACACAACACACACACACTACACACATGCACGCACACCCACATCACACACACACCACACACATGTGTACACATACGCGCACACACACAGCACACATGCACCCACACAACACAACACACACACACTACACACATGCATGCACACCCACATCACACACACCACACACATGCACACACCACACACATGTGCACACAAACGCGCACACACAGCACACATGCACACACGCACCCACACAACACAACACACACACTACACACATGCACGCACACCCACATCACACACACACCACACACATGCACACACGCACACACCACACGCACACACACCACACACGCGCACCCACACAACACACACACGCACACTACACACTACACACGCACACACACCACACGCGCACACACACTACACACATGCACGCACACCCACATCACACACACGCACACCCACACCACACAACACACACCACACACTACACACGCACACACACACCACACACACGCACGCACACCCATCACACACACGCACACACACACCACACATGCACACACGCACACACAACACAACACACACATGCACACGCACACACTACACATGCGCACACACGCACACACACACTACACACATGCACGCACACCCACACCACACACACACATGCACTCGCACACACCACACACACACCACACACATGCACACACACCGCACATGCCCCCCACACACCCACACCGCACACACACCACACGCACACACACACACCGCACACACACACCGCACACACACCACACGCACACACACACACCACACACACACACCGCACACACACGCACCACACACACACACCGTACACACACCACACGCGCACAGACGCACACACACACGCACCACACACACACACCGTACACACACCACACGCGCACAGACGCACACACATACACGCACCACACACCACACACACACACCGCACACACACGCACACGCACACGCACCACACACCCCGACGGCCTCCGCCGCCTTGGCCCCGGCCCCCGGACGCACCGCGGAGTAGCCGCTGCCTCGCCAGCTCCGGGGCACGAGTTGGCGGAAAACTTGGGCGGCAGGAGGAGCGGCGGGACGAGCGCGGGTGGAGGGACGGGGACGGGGCGCTGCGGAGGCAGCCGGGCTGGGGGGCGGGAAGCGAGCGGAGGGAGGCGCCGGCCCCGACTGGGCTGCGGCGGGCGAAGCGCGCAGCCGGGAGGCTCCAGCGCCGGGGGCCGCTCGGGACGCCCAGCCCGGCCTGGATCCGGGGGCGCCGCGGCTCTCACCTCACTCGGCGCTGCGGTCCCGCGTCTGGAGCGTCCGCCGTGGCTGGTACGGGGCGGGTGGGTGCCCGCGTCCCCCGCTCCTGTCCGCCGCCCCGGGCTCCGTCCGGGTCCCTGCGGGGTCGCGAGGGCCCCGCGGCCGGCGCTCGACTCCCGCTGGCGCTCGAGGCTCGGCGCCTCCAGCCCGGGCGGGAACAATGGAGCCGAAGCTGGTGCCCCGGAGGCGGGGCGGGGGGAGGGCTCCGTCCGCGCCGGGGTCTGCAGACCCTGCGCCCCCCTCGTCCGGAGCCCAGCGGCGGCGCCTCAGGCTTCCGGCAGAGCGGGCTCCATCGCCCTGCGGGGCCGCGGCGTGCCCGACTGCGGCTCGGTCCGGTGCGCCCTGCGGGGCGCCCCCCAGACCGGAGAAAAGTCCGCGGTCCCCGCCGCTTCTCCAGCTGCCGCGCGCGCCCGCGGCCGGGGCCGGCGAGGTGGCCGCCGGGCGCTGAGCAGAGTCCTGGTCCTGCCGGGCCGCCGCCGCCCCGCTCCGGCACAGGCCGGGCTCCTCCGCGCGCCGCGGCGGGACCAGCGTCCGGGCTGCCGCTCGCCGTGTCCCCCTTGCCCGCAGGAGCGCTCCGAGCGCTGTGCGCCGGCCCGGCGGAGGGCTGCGCTCTGCTCCCACCCGCGCTGGTCCCGCCTCCCCGGCCCGCCGCTGCCTGCTGGGCCTTGTAGTTCCCGAGCCTTGGCCCTCGCCGAGCGCGAGCAGGCCGCGCCGCCCGCCTTCCCTGCAGCCCGGGCCCCTCCGTCCCAGCACCGCCAGGGGGGCGCCCGAATTCCAGGGTGTGCCCAGAGGATTGGTGTAGGGGGCGAGACGGGACACGGTGTCGCTCGGGGTTATGCGTGGTGGCGTGGCCTTGGGACTCCGAACGCGAGCCTTGGGAAAATGATTTTCTCGCTCTAAGTCTCGGTTTCACCGTCTGTGAAAGGGGGGTGATGGTACTTTCCGTACACAGTCGGAGAGAACACGAGGGCCTGGCACATGGTTGGTACTCAGTAGGTACAAGCCGTTTTCATTTCTGGGAAGGTCAACCCTCTCCTGACACCGTTCCCTTGAATCTCAGCCTTCCCGTGCCTCCTACTTTGGGTTTTGTGGCCCACCGGAAGCTAAGCCCTGTAAATGCTCCCGTGCCATTCTGGGCCTCCAGCAGTCTCCAGCCTGGGGTGAGGGTTTAGAGAGCAGAGTGCGTGGTGGGAGTTGGGAGGGGATCTGGCTGGCTTGGAGATTAATCAGAGCCCACCCAGAGTACCTTCCAGTATCCTACGGAGCCCCGAGAAAAGCGATTAAAATGTCCTGTCCCCTGGGTCCTTCCAGAGAATGGTTAATCTAGTGGTTCCCTCGTCCAAACGAACACGAGTCCTCTGAGAAACTTCTGAAAAATACAAATTCCTGGGCCTGCTCAGACATGAGCAATCAGGCTGTCCCAGGAAAGAGCCAAGAATTCTGTGTCTTTTCTAAAGGTCCATGGTGCCTGTGATGGGGGCCGGGTTAGGGGTCACCAGCAGGGTGGGAAGTATGCCACAGTAGGTAGGAGGGACACCTCAGTTCTGGTCTGCCGCTGTGAACTGTTTGGATATGATGCAATGCGTATGATAAAATCAAGACAGGTATCTGTTGTGACTCCCTCACAGGTTGTCATGAAAATCAAATCAAATCAAGGGTGTCAGGGCACCAAACTTGTTACATGAATAGAAGGCAGCATGTGAGTTAATGGCAGGGCCCTCAACCCACGCCACCTCACCTGGAGAGGGTGTGGGAGCTCCCCCAACCCCTGCCCAAAGTTCAGAAAAGGGTCTCTGAGTTATCTCTGCATTTGACCAGCAGGTGAAAGAACAGTGACACACACAGTGTTATTCCCATAGTAGGCACTCAAGAAATGTTTACTGACTGGCTGCAGAGTAAGTATTCAATAAATATTTGCTGAACAAATGGAAGAATAAAAAACTGAATAAGAAGCAGGAACTCCCATATTTGTGGAATGAATGAGCTTGAGCTCTCGTTTGTAGGGTTCTCTCCCTACAAGCCTAGCTCAGCCCTTCAGCTCCTGCCCACCCTTTAGGCCTCCTGCATGTTAAGTGATGCTCATCCCAGGCCTGGGAGGCCAAGCTCAGCCTCCGCTCTTGGACTGGCCTCCCGGCCGGCCCAGCCTCCTCAGGCCCGGGAGCCCCTGCAGCTTTCCGGCGTCCCGTGGATGCGATGCTTTCCCACTTTTCACTCTTTCCCTCTAACTAGCTTCTAAACTGTTCTAGGACAAGGATCCCATCCATGCATTTGATCTCCTCTACTCGAGAGGCTCCTCACGTGTATTTGTTGCTGATGGTCTTGATAAGTGTAACAGCCCTGGGTTGCCAGAGGACATACAGTTGAGGGAGTATGACTGGGGAGGCATGCCATGGAAAATCCAGAATTGAATGTTAATACCCAACTGTTATTTTCCCACTTTGTTCCTCAAGGAAAGTGTGTCACCCTTATCTCCATAAACTCAGGTTTTTTTTGTTTGTTTGTTTCTTTTTTTCCTCATTTGGAACCATTTTAGGAGTATCTTGAACCCAAAAAGGGAGGCTGAAGAGTTTGTCCTTGATTTAGGTAGTGCCTTTCTGGAGTTGAGGGGCATAGGCCTGTGCTGAGCAAATTCCTCTCTAGATTCAGCAAGAAACCAAAATGAAAGCAACTGGCCAACTTGCTGGCTCTCCCTCCCCTGGTTTTTAGGGAAACAGCTAAAAGCTGAGGAGCGGAGGTGAGAAACCCAGAATGCACCAGCCATCCGCAGACTGCAGACAAGGCTCCTGAATAATTGAGAGTTGGTTGCTTTTATCCTTCCAGCCCAGCTCCCCTTCTGTCCCCCACCCCCATCTTCCTTTTTCTGAAAAGCAGACCCCGCACTTCTGGAAAGAGCCCCAGGCCAGTGGGGAGAGAGCATCCCCAGGGCAGCCTGAGCTCTGCCTGCCTCTGTCCTGCTCTCAGGACTCCTGGCACCTGCCTCCCACAAAGAAATGTAATCTTCCCTCTGAGATGACAAAGAGCTGGGAGGGTCAGGGAGGATTTGTAGGCCCCCTGCCCTGCCAGCTAGATGTCTGAGGGGGAGACAAAGGCCCTCGTGCTCATGGACCTGATAACCAGTTGGGGGCCTGTGGCCTCCCAGATCTGTGAGAGGAGGGAACAGTGCTGAATGAAACGAAGGGAAACAGAGCTGTCCCCAAAGCCCGGTCAGCTCTCTTTGTTTGAACACTGCAGAAAATCTCTTCCCCCTTGCTCCAGCTACTTGTGCCCTCAGAGCTCTTCCTCGTGCCTCTCCCTGCACTCCCTCGCTCCAGCGCTCCCCTGCTCTGCCTGAGTTTCGTTCCTTTAGGGCTCAGCTGTGCCCGCCGGGGATGAGCACCCACTGCCCTGGGTTGGTACTGCAGAGGGAATGCCTCCCTGGGGTGGACGAGGTGGGGAGGTAAGCAACACCTCTACCGGGCGAGGTTGGACAGTAGAACTGCTCCAGCCCAGGCCTCGGGAGTCCCTAGGACTTGGTGGCAGCTGGCTGTCTCAGCTCTGAGAGCTTGTTTGTTGCAGGAGAGGATTCAGGAGGAGGGAACTGTCTGGATTTTTCCCTACAAAGTGGATTGTTCACAGGTCCCTGGGAGCAGGTGGGCGGCCAAGCCTTTTGCCCCAGGCCCCTGGAGTTAGGGAGCTGCAGTCAGTTACCATCTGGCTGCCATTTGGTGACCCCTGGCTGTTCCCAGCACAGCTTCAGCTTGTCAGGGAAAGGAGGGTCTTGTTTGGCTTGGTGTTTTTGTAAATAGCATTCACTCTCTTCTACCAACTGGGGGTGGGAAAGAGAGCTGGCGTACTGGCGGCTCAGCTTGTCTGGCCCGAATGCCACATTGACTCACTGAGCTTTGGGTGGCTGGGCGGAACTTCTTATGTGTCAGGCACTGTACTGGGCACAGCAGATCTGAAGTTGAGAGACAGGAGGGCACAGTCTCGGGGAGCTGAGAGTCTTGGAGGGGAGACCACACATTACCGGGAGTGCCACCCAGGGGCACCTGCAGGGTGCTCTAGGAGGAGAGATCAGGAAAGGAAACTCAGGAGGAGTGATGCCTGAATCCTCAAAGATGACAAAGAGCAGGTGAAAATGCACAAGCTCATCTGGGATAACTGAGGAAAGCAAGCCCGTAGAGTACGTTGTTGAGGGATTGGGGAGGGGGGCGGCGGACACTGAAGCTGCAGAATCATTTTGCTCTGAAGGGATGAACTTAGTGGTCGGGGTCCCAGCCCTGCCACTTCTTTCTGGTTGTGCGGTCTTGGGGAAGTTACTTAACTCCGCTCCACTTCCTCCGTGGTGAAGTGAGCACAGCCACGGTAGCTGCTCTTCCCGGGACCTGCGGAAGAATTAAACAAGAGAGTGTGTGCCCTGCGCCTGGCACACTGTGAGTGCTCAATAGCTGGTAGCCATCGCTGCTGTCTTTAGCCCAGGAACTTCCCTTTGGCCCAAGACCCCTCTTTTGGAGCCTGTTTTCTAGTTATTTTGTGGCTTTACTATCCATCACCATGACTACTCGTGCCCCGGATTCTCTGTCCCCCAACACCAGCTGCAGGGAATGACTTATTTTACACACTAACTTCCCCTTCCTTGCTGTACCCCAAGATAAGCAACTCTTTTTGTCATAGGTTTTACTGTGAACAAGAGGAAAACAGCAAGAGCACACATGGAAACGTGAAGGGGCTTGTGACACCTCAGGGCATCCTTGCAGCCGTGGTCCCCGATCTAGGTTTCCGACTTTCTGTAGCGTGCTAACTGCAAACCAGCTGAACTTTTGTCCTCCGCGTTTCTTAGGGTTTTCCACACTCTCGCCTCTTTCTGACCCCGACTTGTAAACCCTCTGCCAGTTAAAGCCATTCGTCCGAAGGCTGGGGACTGGAGAGGTGACAGAGGAGGCAGTGGCAGAACAGTGAACGATTTGCATTTCTGAGAGCCCCCCAGGAGAGAGGACCCCGTTCCTTAGGCTTCTGCCCTGCCCGGGGGCAAAGATCAAAGTGTCAGGGTTAGGCCTGGATACTTGAGGATTCAACTTTGAAGTGTGGATTCCACCCAAGGATATGCTAACAAAGTTGGAGATGCCTTCTCCTGGGTTGTTAAGCACTTTTGGTGATGCTGGGATGGGTAGGGTCAGAAAGGAAGAGAATTTAAAAATAGACAGTGTTCTTCCATTTAGGTAAAGAAAAGACACATATCTGCATTTTAAAAGACTGAAAGATAATGGTATCGGTGAGGGTGTGGGAGAGTAAGCCCTCATAACTTGTCGATGGGAGTGTTGACCAGATAACCTGTTTGGGGGCCATTCGATACTATTTACCAACATTTAATAAGTATATTCTTTGTATACTCTTTGACACAGTCATTCTTTTCTAGGAATTTATTATACAGATATCTTCGCATATGTGCGGAAAGATGGTACATATTATATACACACACAGCGATCATCATCGCGGCATTGTTTGTGGCGGAAAAGCACTGAAAACCATATGTGTGTCCACCGCCTCGCCGTTCCGCTGGGGACGTGGTGGGATAAATCAGGTACGTTCATAAATGCAAAACTGGGCATCCTATTTAAAAGGAATTTATTTTTTAATCGAAACATATTGATTGTACATATTGATGGGGTACAGATTTGTATTTTAATACATGTATACAATGTGTGATGGTCAAATCAGAGTAGTTAGCAAATTCATCATTGCCAAAAGTTATTGTTTCTCTGTGTTGAAAACATTTAAACTCCTCTCTTCTAGCCATTTGAGAACATACAATAAATAATTGTTAATTGTGGATGCCTAGCATACTGTACAGCACTGGAACTTATTTTTCCTGGCTAGTTGCAGTTTTGTGTCCATCAACTAATGTCTCCCACTTCCCAGCCTCTAGTAAGCACTATTCTACTCTCTACTTCTAAAAGTCCCACTTTTTTTTTAGCTCCCACATGTGAGTGAGAATACGTATTTATCTTTCTGTGCCTGATTTATTCCACTTAACATAATGTCTTCCAGGCTCTTCCATGTTGCCACAAATGACAAGATTTCACTCTTTTTCATGACTGAGTAGTATTCCATTGTGCATATGTACCACATTTTCTTTATTTATCTGTCAATGGACAGCTAGGTCGATTCCTATCTTGGCTATTGTGAATAGTGCTGCAATAAACATGGGGGTGCAGATATCCCTTTGGTATGCTCATCTCCTTTCCTTTGGGTAAATACCCAGCAGTGGGATTGCTGGATCATATGGTAGTTCTATTTTTAGTTTTTTTTGAAGAAACTACATATAGTTTTCCCTAATGGCTGTACTAATTTATATTCCCACCAACAGTATGTAAGAGTTCCCTTTTCTCCACATCCTCGCCAGCACTTGTTACTTTTTGTCTTTTTGATAATTGCCACTCTAGCTGGGGTGAGATGATATCCCACGGTTTTGATTTGCATTTCCCTGATGATTAGTGATGTTGACCATTTTTTCATGTACTTGTTGGCCATGTGTATGTCTTCTTTTGAGAAATGTCTATTACGGTCATTTTGGGCATCTGTTAAAGGAATAATGTAGATTTTTATGTACTAATACAGAGGGGGAAAAACAAGAAACTTTGTACTGTGTATTTTTTTGTATAAAAAAAATAGGGGCGCACACACAGATCCTACATGCTTATCTACATATGGAGTATCTGGAAGGAAACGCACACGTACACAACTGGTGGACTGAATGACTAGGGGATCACGACGGGGAGACTTTTAGACCATACCCTTTGGTACTATTCAAAAACTTCTCCATGTCCCTGTATTTCCCCCCTAATTGAATTTTATTATTCTGCTAAAACAAAGATCTATTAACCAATCTATTAATGGTGGCTTCTTTGGGGGTGTGACTATAAGAGGCTTACACTTTCTTCTCTGCTTTTCCTTTTTCTGGTGGCTGGCCAGTACCGGGATCCAAACCCTTGACCTTGGTGTTACAAGGCTGCGCTCTAACCAGCTGTATACTTTCTTCTTTACGTGCCTGTGCATCGTTTGAATTTTTGGAAAGGAGTGCGTTTACAGGCCCATCCGTGTGGGTGAGCAGGTTGCGTTCTGGGCGAAACCCTGTGTGCTGCTGCAGAGCCACATCTGCCCAGAGGAAATGTGCTTGTTCAAAGGCACGCCGGCCCTGACTGTGCATACTATCTAATCAGCAAAATAATAATAATAATTGCATATTTTACAAAAGCAAACATTCGCTGAGTGATATGATTGAATCTTTAGGCAAGGAGAGAGATCATGAAGAAATGCCCTGCCAGATGCAAGCAAGTCCATTTGGGTAACATTTAAGTGGCCATTCTCAAGCCTTCATGGGACACTCGTGATCCCTCAGCCATAGTGACCACAACCCCAGCCAACCTACACAATAGCCCCTCATCTGAAGAGAAAGGGAGACAACATGAAAGTGGATCTTCTGAAATCTCAGATAACTAAAGGATGCTTTGGGTTCAGGAAAACCTGGAGATGCCTCTGACTGTTCTTTTTTTTTTTTTTTTTTTTTTTGTCTTTTTCGTGACTGGCACTCAGCCAGTGAGTGCACCGGCCATTCCTATATAGGATCCGAACCCGTGGTGGGATCATTGCTGCGCTCCCAGCGCCACACTCTCCTGAGTGCGCCACGGGCTCGGCCCACTGACTGTTATTCTTAATTGAAACCTTGTTTCCTCCAGGCTGGCCAGTGCAGGGATCCTGCAGGCCACCTCTGTGAGGCCTGCCCAAGCCAGGAGAAGCCAGTCACTTGCCCCCAGTGCCCTGCAGGCCATATATGGATTCTGTCAGCAGCTGAGGGGGCTTTTCTCTGCTGGATCAGCTGAGGTGGACTTCTCAGGCCTATCTAGAAAGCAATCTGGATGGTGTTAAGTCTTCTTAGGTCTTCCAGGAAGTTTCTTGCTAAAACTAGCAAAAGACCAATATTCACTGGTGTGTTCCTAAAGCCATTTGTTTGGTTCTGATAGGTTTCCAAGCATGTGAACTTGTTTTCTAAGAAGTGTGTAGGAAATACAAATAGCAGTGTCAGATTTTATCTCTCTGCTTAAGGCTTTTTTGTTTGTTTATGTTTTGTTTTGAGGCCATGATAGTTAACATTTAATGAATGCTTACTACAAGCAGGTACCAGGGCTAAATGCTTTTGCACATGTTATCTCATTTAAACCTCACAATGAGGTAGACACTGTTAGCTCCCATTTCACAGGTGAGAAAACTGAGGCTTAGAGAGGCTAAATAGTCCCACAAGTGGTTACGTGAGGAGGCAAGCCCACACTGCAGACAATCTGACTCCAGGGCCTTTGTTGCCAGCTGTTTCACTGTGAGAAAAGAGGCTGCTCTTGATTAACAATGTCCACAGAAGGGAATTTAAAACTGCTCTTTCTTTAAAAATTCAATTAAAAAAAAAGTTTAAACCACACCAAACAGAGTTGTAAAAGTTTTAGCGTGTGTTTTAAAGAGAACTTGTTACAAATCTGCTTGAATCAACACCAGTGCCATTTTTCAAAAATATTTCTGCCTTGTGGGATCTTGTGACTGTGTGTGTGCGTGTGTGTGTGTGTGTGTGTGTGTGTGTGTGTGTTGAGGGGAGGAGTGAGGTGGTAGAAAAAAAAAACAAAATGGAAATCTGACACCTGTGAGCCCAAATCTGTGTCGCTTAGGGTGTCCCCAGGTTTCAGAATCACCCTGCCTGCCCAAGTTCGACCAGTCCCGTTGGAGGCGTTGTTCAGGAACTATGAGTTCATGCCAGAGCAGGGGCCAGAGAAAATATGGAAGGCATCTTAAAGGAGACTCAACCAGCCAGTGCAGGAACTGTATTTGAAGAAACCATATCTCTGTTATGAATAGGCCCACAGAGAATCGAGGTGGAAAGAATCTTCCAAATGAAATGTGCTTTCTGCTAGGTAGTTTCAAGTTTATTTTTCATTTTTATCTGTTTCCATGCCCTCAGCCTGCTTATAATTCCATCTCCTTTTGTCTTTCAAAATTTTGAGTAGAGGAGCAAGGGGCAGCATCTGATTAAAGAAATGGTTCTGCCTTTCACTTTGGCTGCAGTGTTTCCTCGCCTCTGTAAAGATCCCAGAAGCAGCCCTGCCCTGCCTCCCACCTTCCCAAGGGTAGAACACGAGTCACTAGCTGCCCGTATTAGAGCTGTACCTAGTTCCTTGATTCAAAACCAAGGCTTTAAGCGTAGTAAACATTATTAAAACCATCAGGGAGAAAGTTTGTTACAGCAAAATGTTGAATATGGGGTGAAGAAAGAAAACAATCCAGGAAGACAAAATCTTGACACATACGTGTCTCTGTTTGTCACTTAGGCTGTCCTTCCACCAGAAGGGTCCCCTCCACAGCAGCACCCTGGCGGTCAGCACTGAAGCTGCAAAGTCTTCTCGTAATGACTTGATGGAGACTCAGGGAAGACTTGCTGATGTGGGCTCAGCGCTGCAGCCTCTTCCTTCCTGCATTTTTATTGAAGCCCTGGGAAGGCAGCCAGGACATTTGATGATGTTTGTTTCTACAGATACTCCACGCCCTTTTTTTCCCTTCCAGATCAGATTATCATGTGTTGGTGGCAGCTAAAACAGAGTATTGATGACAGGTTAGAGAATTGCTGAGGAACACATTGGGACAATAAACACACACACACAACTCTGTCCAGGGTGACGGGTGTGTTGCCCCTGGCCTGGCCAGGGTGCTTTGTCCTGGGACTGGTGAGCAGTTATGCCTCCTTCCTACTCTCCCTTTTCTGTTTCTGCTTCTGATGTTCTTTTATTTACACTCTGAAGCCCATTGGAGGATAATCTCATTTAAGATTTTCTCTAGCCCTGATCAAAAATGCAGAATAACCAGAGACCTCCTTAGCATTTTGCTTGACGGACTTTCCGATATTCTCCTGGGGGCTGGGGGGTGCATTGGTCTGTCTAGCATATGATTTTCTTCTTGTCACCTTTGCAAGTTTTGCAGCCTCTCTGGGCATCATTTTATCAACTGTAAAATGGGTATATAGCGTTGTGAGGATGTAAAAACCGATCCATCTAAAGCCCTCAGCATGTGTCTGACACACAGTAGGTGCTTATTCAACGTGGACTGTCTTCACCTGAGCTGCCATCCAGTGTCCCAGGAGTCACCAGTGGGCAAGAAGGCCTGAACTATGCTTCAGCTTGTCATTCAGTCATGTGGGGGTGGGTGGCACGGTGGCCACCCACTGAGCCATTCTAAAGGTGCCACCAGATTTATCCCGGTTTGGGTCTAAAGAGGCAGGGTTCCCATCCCTTCCCCTCTTACTGTCCCTACCATGTCAGCTGCGTTCCGCATCCCCCACCCCACTCGGCACTTCTTCCTGCACACGAGCTTCACGAGGACACATCTCCAAGAAAGAGTGACGGAGACAGAGAAGGAAAGGGAGCCACCGAGGAGGGTGAAACGGGTCAACGGTTCTCGGTTCTCAGATTCCTTTTTCTCAGTAACCTGCTTGAAACCCTCCCCCAGCCCGCCCCAGCCCCCGGCTGTCCTTGTCCTCCTGCCTCACAGCCTGGCTCAGGTGAGCGCTGGAAGGCTGAAGGTGCGCGGGGCACCCACGATGCTCCTGGCCCTGGCTCCCGCCTCGGTCCCCACTCCCTCGTCCTGGACACACACTGCTGCTCTCCCGCGCCTCTTCAGAAGGCCCCTGGCCGTCCCTCCTCAGCTGCTTTCTCCTTCTCTAGGGGATCCACTGGTGAGCTCAGGAGGACCCTCGGCACTTCCTGACCCCATTTCATAAGGGAGAGCCTCACGATCCCCACTCAGCGAGGCCGATTTTGCACAGCTCTGGTTCCTGAGAGGTCGGATGGGGCTGCAGGTGCAGGCTGAGGGGCGAGTGGTGAGGAAAAGGCCGCGGTGGCAGGCGCTGACGTTCCCCACCGAGAGGCAGCCAAAGCCAGCCAGCCAGGCTGTAGGGAGGGCGCCCAGGAGAGGCCATAAACGTGACCCAGCCCCGGAGAGGTCCCTTGTGCCTTTGGTTGGGTCAGCTCTGGCTGTCCCTGGCCCCTTCCACTGCAAATCAAGGAAGTGAGAGCTGGAGGACAAATGTACCTCACTGTGCACCTTCTGAATCAGACATTTCCAATTCTTCTTAATAGCAAAAAAAAAAGAGAAGCCATCGTGCTTGTGCCTGGGGAACTTCAAAATCACTGGGGGGATGGCAGCGTGCAATGAGCACGATTCACACAGGTGGTTGTGTCTTCAATGCCAAGACCTGCCAAGTCGCCCACGCTCCCAGCAGCAGGGGAAGCATGACGCAAGAGCAGCGTCCTTGGGGTGCGAGCGGCAGGGGGCTACGCGAGCCAGGAACGGGGTGACGCGTGGCTCAAGGGAAGGGTGGTTTTGTGTCTAAGAGGGCACGACAGAAGAAAGAACAGAAATAGAGGACGTGAAGGAGAAGAGGTCAAAAGGGAGCAGGAGAATTAAAGTAGATAAAAGACAAAAGGTAACAAGAGAGAAAGGAAAAGAGGAGAGAAACGCGGGATCTTGAATGAAGAGGAGGCTGCTGCACAGCCACTGTCACAGCCGAGAAGACAGGGACCCATTCAGGAGCCTCCCCCCATTGTGGGATTCCAGAAGGGACTCATTAGGGCCTGTCACATGGGCCACATTGTTTCCAGACAACAGTTACTCCAGACAGTCCCACTGCGGTCTGTGCAGCCAGGGCAGCTGTCCGTCTGCTGGGCCCAGGCCCCTGGGGCTGTGCGGGGAGCTGCTCCCCAAATTGTTTGTCACCACAATGACAGTTCCAGGGAAGAGTACCCACCATTACTTCCTGGCTGCTCTGGTGCTAATTCCAGAGCCTGTATCCTCCTTGGGGTGGGGTCTATAAAATCCGTGCAAGTACCACTGCTTTCATTTGTGTAGACCATACAATCTCTGGACCTTGAAGTGTAGAAATGAAATCCAACATATGCTAATGGAAAGACTTCACATACAAATGCTGCAAGACTGTCCAAGATAAGCGAGACGCAGCTCCTCCTGAGTGACTTATTGCTCCATGGAAGAAGAGAGGGGGCATCTGTCAGCGTCTGCCTGTAGCACTCCGCCAGAACTTCACGGTGACATGAAACCTCCAGAGGCAGCTTCCTTTGCACCTCAGGATACAGGAGGAAATTGGTGACTAAAGAAATGATAAGTTGCGCTGCAGGTGTCAGGGGTCCCCTGCACAGAGCACAGCAGTCACTATTCTTTGAGCATTGCTACACTCCAGGCTTTGAAAAGCATCCATCGAGGTACCTGTATTCTCTCATTGTAAAGAAGTTCAAGGGAGGTTAGGTCATTTGCCTAGCTGGGATTCAAATCTTTGAAGTTTTGGAGCTAGGAGGCTCCTCTGGAATCATCTGTTAGTTCCCAGACTCTTGAATTGGTTTCCCTTGTGACGACGTTTCCAATAGTCTGCAATGAAATAATAAAAGTAAGATCACGGAGTGGATTTTTCCATATAGCTAAATTTCTTTAAAGGACTTCTCTTTGTATCCTAAGAATATATCTTGTCTACTTGTTTAGTACTGAAATGTGCTTTCTTTTAAAGACTGATAGTGATAGTGGTATTTTTAAAATATTACTTTTTGGCATATAAAAAGTTCCCCAAACTTTTAGTAAATGGACTGGTCCAAAACGTAGGAATCACTGATCTAATCCCACCTGTTCCTAATGCAGGTGAGAAAACCGAGGCCTACCAAGCTCAAGGGTCTTGTCCCAGGTTGCAGGGCAGGTAAGCAGCCTTTGCCACTGAGTCTATTTTCATCATGTTCCCCATTCCGGGGATTTTGTACAACTGGGCCTGGGGAATGTGTGACAAACACTACGTGGTCCCTGATAGAGGGATGACCTCCGACAGCTAAATCTCCTCTCTGTCTCTGTGTGTCCGGTAGCGTCAGTCCCCTCTTCTAAGCAGCTGCCACCGGCTCTGCATTTGAGGTTTGCTTAGCCCTCGTACCTCCCCTGCACAGCCCGTCATCTCGCCTTATAAGCCAGACCCAGCCTGGCGTCCCCTTCACAACAGCTAAGCACTGGCCTCCTCTGCACGGTCGTCCCTACAAGGCAGGAGTGAACTCACATGCAATGGTGGTCCCGGGTGGGACTTGCATAGATGTGCTCTGTGCTATGCCCTGGTTCATAAATTTTCTATTTAACTGGCTTAGCTTTGGGCTCACCTGGTCTACATTAACTTCCTGAGGAAAAACATGGGTTCTTCTCTTTGCTCTGCAGCTCTGCACCCCTTTGGGCGTAGTGTCTGTAACAATGCGGTGTACTCTGCTCTGAGCTCCACAAAGGTCAGATGGGGTGACCGTGGCAGGTGGGGGGGAGGGCTCCTGTGGCCAAGTGTGAGGTGCAAGCCCGGGACCGAGGATGCCCCACTCTCCAGTTCTAGGACCTGATCGCGGTGGGAAGGACCGAGGTTCTGACCCTTATAGACAAGGGGGGAACGTGAAGCCCCCAGAAGCCAAAGAAAAGCTGGTAGAGAGTGGAGAGGGCCCCTTCTTTTTCTGGAAGCTTCCCAGCTTTCTCTCTCTGGCAGGCTACTGACTTGGGGACTGGATTTATCCAGCCTTCCAGCTCCTGAGCAAAAACAGTGATCGTGTTCCTCGACCTCAGCATTGTCAGGGTCTGCGGGAACCGCGGCCAGCTTCGTGTGTACCAAGGAGGGTGGGGCTCAGACTAAAGCAGGAGTCACACCTTGCCGTGGGCACACATGCGCACACACGCACGCGCACACGCACACACACGCACGTGCACACACACGTGCACACACGCCCACACAGGCACACACGCACATACGCACGCACACACTCACACGCACGTGCACACACGCACACACACATACGCACGCGCACACACGCACGTGCACATACGCGCACGCGCACACACGCACGCGCACACACGCAAGGAAGAAGGCCGCAGAGGGCAGCCTGCTCTGAAGCCGCGTGCCTGGCCGGCTGGAAGGGCTCTCAGCCCAGTTGCAGGGCAGTGAAGACTGAACAGATCGCTCAGCTGGAGTCGGGCCCCTCAGGCCTCTGGGCTGTGGCCAGCGCCACCGCCCTTCTCTGCTGACGGGTTCTACTGGAAGTGGCTTGCTATCGTCTGGAATAAAAGTGTTCAGACACCGGGGGCAGGGAGAACCCCACTGTGCAGTAGGAAGCGTTACTCGTGTTAGTCGAGAATTTCATTGTGGAGGAGCCGGAGGGCAGCAGTCTGGTTGGGAGCCAGGGTCCGAGGCCTGCACGTCACCTGTCGGTGGTCGTCGGATTCAAGGAACAGCCCCTCCTGACGTACAACTCCTTTTGAGAAGACTTGTTCACCCTGCACTTGTTACTAAGGAGACAGTTTGGATTTACAGAAATAAAAAGCACATTTTTTACATTCAGATGCCCATTAGGCAACAAAACGGTGAATGGATTTTTTATTTTATTTTATCATTATACGATGTAAACATTTTTTGTGGCCTTTTTCCAATTCCTCCCTCCCTCCGCCTCCCCACATCTCATTTCTGGTGTCCTCAGTTCCGTTCTCTCCTTTTGAGAGTTCAAGGAATTATTGTAGTTGTATCTTTCTTTTCTTCTTCAGCTCCCACTTCTGAGTGAGGACATGTGGCATTTCTGTTTCTGGGCTGGCTCATTGGTGTATAGATTTTGGATCAGGCAGGCTTTGGCTCACATACCGACGTTCGGGAATTTGGTTAAGGTCATTGCTGCGACTTAGCTTTGTAAGTTTGGATGGTGCCTAGCTTCTTTGAGTCTCAGCTTCCACATCTGTAAAACGGAGATAATGAATCATCTTGCCACTAGAGCTAATGCAAAAAATTAAATAAAAATAAGGCATAGGAAAGACCTGGTACTTAGCAGGTTCTCAGGATTGCTTGTTTCCTACTGCTTTCAGCTACCCACCTGGCTTCTGAAACTTCTGAAAAGGATATTTGGGCTTCTGAAAAGGGAATAGTGAGTAATCCATTCTCTCATTTCAAAAGCTGTACAGACTCCCTGCCACGGTGTCCTGTCCCCAGGCAACTGAGTGAATGCCACCATCATTAGAACTCATTTGTCCAGCCACTAATCTGCGTAGAGGTGTCTTGGCATGGTGGAAAGACTAGAGACGTAGAATCCAGAAGATAGACTTCATTCCTGGCCCACCATTTACTGGTCACCTGGTCTCAGACACATCGCTGACTTTGGGGATAGGTGCCCTTTCAATGTCATGTCATCCAACCACACACCTGAAACTTGAATCTTGCCCCTCTGTGCGCACACACATGCACACACACCAGCCCTCGTTAAGTGCTCGTCCAGCTTCTATGGGATCAACTCACCACGCCCAAAACATCTTGCTCCACCTTTAGACATTTCTGACTGTGACAAAGTTTTTCTTTCTATTCAAATGAAATTTGTCTTTCTAATGTTTCTTCCTATTCAAGTTCTACCCCTTAGCAAAGAAAAGTTGACTCCCTCCCCCAAGGGACAGTCCTTCTCGTATTTAAAGAGGTGATCAGGTCTGTCTGTGTTCTCTCTAGCCCCTCACATGGCTGCTTTCAGTCTCTTTGCCATCCTAGTTACCTCAGTTTCCTCACTTTAAAAATGGATACGTATTCCTGCCTTAAAAGGCTGCAGTGAGGATTAGCAATGAAATGTGCCCTTAGACCCAGTGTGTGCTCAGTTTGTACAGGATGATGCAGAAGGAGATGAAATAGTAGCAGGTGGAAGTGCTGTGTAAACCCCGTATTGGCCAGCTCAGGCTGCCATAACAAAACCGCTCGTCTTACGGTTCTGGAGGCTAGAAGTCCGAGATCCAGGTGTTGGCAAGGCTGGGTTCTTCTGAAACCTCTCTCATGGGCTTGTAGACAGATGCCTTCTCACTGGGACCTCGCAGGGTCATCCTTTGATCTGTGTTGTCTGTGTCCTAATCTCCTCTTCTTATAAAACACTGGTCAGATTGGATTAGGCCCACCTTAAAGACCTCATTTTTAACTTAATGAGCTCTTTAAAGACCTTATCTTCAAATATGATTCTGAGGTACTGGAAGCTGGACTTCAGTGTATGAATTTTTGAGGAATGCCATTCAGCCCATAACACTTACCAATGTATAGTTAACACTTTTATTTACTGTGACACTGTTCAGAGATGATATTTGTGTGCTTTGGGGAAGAGTGGTGGGCTCTTTGTGTATGAGAGATGAGCTATTGCAGGCCCGTTTTAACAAACATATATTTTGGATAGGTAACATGTACACGGTTCAATATTCACAGGATCATAGAAGAGGAAAACATGAATAGCCAATGAACATAAGAAGATGCGCTCAGTGTCACCAAAGAAATGTAAGCTTATAATATCACACCATTTTACACCCACTGGATTGGCAAAAAATTTAGATTCTGTTTATATCAAGCGTTGGCGAGAATGTAAAGGAACAGAAACGCTTCATGCTGCAGGTGGGGATTGATACAGCTACATTGGAAGCCATCTGGCAAGTGGCCATGAAGCTGGAGGTGTGCCTACCTGCTGGCTCAGCAGCTGCACTGCCAGGAGCGAACCCTGGAGAACCCTGGCACCTGTGCACCAAGGGGCAGGCACGAGAAAGTTTATAGTAGTGACAGTGGGGAGTGACCCAACATCCATCACCAAGAAGGTGCTTCAGTAAAGTGGGTATATTCACTCAGTGAAATGTTAGGTATCAATGACAATAAATGAATTGAAGTTGCCAGCATTGGCATGAACGAATCTTAGAACTATGGTAAGAGAACCTAACTAGTCAGAGAAAAGTATAAACGGTGTGAGACCGTTTTTATAAAATTCGAAGCAAGTAAAATGAAATGATACATGAGGGGTCTTCAAAAAAAGAGTGCAAAGAGTGTATGGCTTTTCTAGCTCCAAGCTCCTGTGGTGAATGGTGGTCAATAGCTGTCCCTTCTAGTCCCTTCGGGTGGCTTCATTTCAGAGTGCCTCCAGCAAAACGCCTCCCTGTGAATGGATGGCTTTCTCTAGCGCCCAACTGTGCAGATTTACAGCAAATTTTGGGGCGGTGTGAGGTAGATAACAGTAAGACCCACTGGTGCAGCAGTAGAGCAACTTCTTTGCCAATTCAGTGGGTCACACTGTGCCCTTTCCAACAAGATCTAGATCTTAGTCCCATGGGGGTGGGAAGTGGGGTGTTCCTTGGGTACGCTCTCTCAGCCCTAGGGGTAGTGTTCTTCAAATCTGCAATTCCTATATTCTTTTGAGCACTCTATACTTCTTGCCAGCCATCCCTGTTACTCCAAAACCTTGGTATGATTCATAATGTCTTATATTAAACTTCCTCACACGCTGCAGAAGCTGGTCCTGGGGAAGCAATGTGCTTCAGGAGGCTGCTGTGTGAGCCCCTGGAACCAGGAAGCAGTATCCCAGTCTCCTGCAACGTTCCTCCAGTACCCTTTGTTGACAAAACTTAGGCACCAACAGGCAAAGGAAAAATATTGAAAGGTTCTGGCTCCATTTTCACAGAGCAGGTGAAAATTGTGAATTTGGAGCTGAGAGGCAATAAATTGACAACTGGCAAAAATTCAGCTGTTCATCTGCAGCAGAAAGGGGAAAAGGTTGTGGTATGTTCATACAATGGACTGGTAGGAAGCATGAGAATGAAAGAACCAGTGTACACAACGTGGAACAATCTCACAACCATGGTGCTGAGTGAAGGAAGCCAGACGAAAAAGAAAAGAACGCTCTCGTTAGACAGAAGGAATAAGTTCTGGTGTTCCATTGCACGGTAGGGTGACTATGGCTAACAGCTAAGTTTTGTATATAACCTAATAGCTAGAAGAGAGGTTTTTGAATTTTTTTTTTAACCACAAAGAAGTGATAAATGCAGGAGGTGATGGATACACTAACTGCCCTGACCCCATCATTCTACAACATATATATGTATCAAAACATCAGATTGTACCCCGTAAGTATGTACAATTACATGTCAATTAAAGTAAATGAGTGAATTAAAAAAAAGAAAAAGTTCATGCAAAGACTCGTATTATCTTTCAGGGAGGGTTCTGACAGAGTAATGGGCAGTTTTGACATCAGTGGTGTGCGAGGTGACACAGCCCTTGTGGTCCGGTGACATCGGGTGGGTCAGGGCACAGGCTTCTGAAGCTTTCCTTCCAGCCCAGCCCATTGCCTTAAGCCTGCTATGAGGACTAATATTCCTCCCTTTGTGTCTGGTAAAAAAAAAAAAAAGAAAAGGGATGTGAGTTATTGTTATTAGGGAGACCCCCAGACCAGGCATATGGATGAAGGTCCATTTTCTATAACCTTTTCATGCTGACAAAAAGCGTGACGAGCGTGCTGCTGTCTACGATGGGGAATGATCATGAAAACTCACTACGTGCTGACTTGTTCTAAATCTGAGACAAGGTAAGAACGTCTTCCCGGCAGTGAATGTGCTGGGCTCTGAGGAGGGGAGACCTTGGGTGGCTCCTGGAGGAGGTGAGCCTGGAAGCATGGCTGAAGGGGGGCCTCAGATGCGGCCAGGCTCCTAACCTCAGTGCACCCCAGGCGGGGCGCCCGGAATGCCCAGTTCTTCAGGGCTGGCTCTTCATCCTGTTCCTTCCGTAATCCTGCCTTGAAGTCTTAGCTCACACCAGTTTCTGCCCCGGGGATGCTCTCTGCTTCCTCCCTGGCCACTCCAGCCCACAGCGACTTGGCCCTTCCCGGACTGCCCAGACCCGCACTTGTGGTGTGCGAGCCCTCCTGCGGCAGCTCATGAGCTGCCCTGCACTGTGGGTTATCGGCCTGGTGCCTCCTCCTGGCGAGCAGACTCTGGGGCTCGTTGGACCCCCGGGTCAGCCCTGGCACACAGCGGCCGTTCAGTTAAGAGAGGCTGATGAGGTTAGTGGTTCCACAGCCTTCAAGGCCTGAAGCCTCTCTTTGACGATACGCCTGGCAGCCTGTCATGTCTGCAATGCCTAACTGAGTCTTCCTGTTGTGTTTCTTGTCCCTGTTACCCAACCGCCTTTCCACTGGGGGGAAGATACTGTGGAAGGGACCATGCCTCCCACCTCCCCAGTCACTGCCCCCAGGGGACTTGGAAACTCGTCTATTGTTGCTCTGAAAACACCCACAGAGTCTGTATCCTAGCGACTCTGGAAAGTTGCATCCCCAGCTTTCATGACTGAAGACAAGCTCACTTCTGTGGCTTCTGAGATAATACTGGCATGTGAGTGTGTGTGATACGGGGCTGTGTGTGTGCGTATGTGATTGTGGGTGTGACTGTGAGTGTGTATGTGTATATGTCTATAAACCTCTGTGTGCTGTGCGTGGGCATGTGTGCTGCAGTATTGCATGTGCTTGGCCGTGTGTGAGGACGTGGGAGTGTATGGGTGTGTGTGAGCATGTACATGTATGAGAATGCTGTGCTGTGCCTGAGGGTGTGTGTGCCTTGTATGTATGTGAGAGAGGGCATGAGTCTGGGATGTGTGTTGCCTGTGTGTGTGAGTGGGGGGCATGGATGAGTTGTACGTGCACTTGTGTGGGACCTGTGAATGTGTATGCATCTGTGGGCACATGTGTTGAAAGGAGGAAAAGTGCTCCAGTCTGATCCTGTTTGAAGACTCAGGGCTGGCCGGTTAGCTCAGTTGGTTAGAGTGCAACCTTGTAACACCAAGGTCAAGGGTTCGGACCCCTGTACTGGCCAGTCCCTCCCTCGCTGAAGTCTGAGGCTGTGAAGATGCTCCCACTCCCTGCCCCCGAGCGCAAACCCCTGCTCCCTCCCACCACTGGGGCATCCTCCATGCTCCAGGACATCTTTACAAGAGGCCGAGTCGCTCCAGCTCCCACTGGAGACAGTCCCTGCTGTTCAGGCAGACCTTTCCTTCCCATCTCAGCCCTGCTCTCCTCTAGCAAGGGCAGGACAACCTCACAGGATGCTGGAAAGTGGTTTCCGGCTCCACACAGGCCACGTTCCAAACCTCTGGAGTCCCCTAGACCCCACAGCGTGGGAGATGAATTTGGCATCAGATGCCAAATGACAAGAAACTGCTGACGCAGGCCCAAGGCTTTGCAGGCCCTGCCAGGGTGATGGATGATGAGTTTCCATGTGAAATCTAATAGAAAGTCCATGCATAATACATCTTTATGGGAGCAAATTCCAATTTGCATCCCATTAGGCAGTTGAAGTCTCAGAGGCCCAGCAAGGCAGCTCAGGCCTTCCTTCAGAAGGAACCCAGAGCAGGGAGGTGCCTGTGCAGTGGAGCCGGACCCCACCAGGGGTGCAGCATCCCGCATGATAGGACTGACATCGGGGTGGGGCTGTGCTCTCCCACGCACTGTCCCTTGGTGCTGTCTCAGGGGCTCCTGGCTTGACTGGGCCGCTCCTGTCATTTCTCTGCCTCCACCTCCACGTTCTCTTCAAGCATGATCAAAGGAGAGCCCTGAATTCTTGGGGCAGCTGTAATTAGTATTCACTGCTCTGCTGTAGGTCAAGCAGAGGGAGGCAGATAATGTGTGCCTCAGTTACCAAAGTCACAAACGGTTCCTGAAGAGGGGAAAGGCCCCTCCTGGTAAGGAGCAGGTGCTGTTGGGCAGTGAGAGGTCCAACAGTGTTGCAGAGAGTGCTGAGCTGGGGGCCCGTGGATTGGGCCATTCTGGCTCTGCCACCTGCTGTACCAACCCCCTTTCTATCCCATGCAGTCAACCTCTCTGAGCCTCGGTGTCCTTCTCTGTGAAAGAGACACTGTTCCCTGCCCTGCAGAGCTCTGTGCCTATGGGAAAGTGAACTTGAGACTTTACAGTGCTGCAGTGCTGGGAAGGGCACTCCGCAGTCCCCTGAGATGGGGGTCGGGGAGGTGGGATTGGACCTGAGACTGTGTGCTAGGGTGGGTAAGGGAAGGAGGAGACTGAATCTCGATTGTTCCTGGTCCTGCAGCCCCGGATTCTGACTTCTGACTCCCCCTCCTTTGCCTCGGCTTTGGCTTCCTCTGAAGGCTGGCGGGCAGGTTAAGTGCACAGCAGTGAAGGTTTGAGACGTGGGGGTTTCCACTGAGAGTGTAGTTGGGGTTTCCTTTCAGGGCAGAGCAAGTCTGGGAGAGAAGGACCCTGAGCAGGGGTCAGTCTGGTTCGACTGGAGCCCTTGGTATTTGAAGTGCAGAAAAGAATTCTGCAAACCTGGGAGAGGCCCAGGCTGGGGCTGGGTGGAGTGGAATGTGGTCAACAAGAGCCCTGCAGGGGATGGGCTGAACTCCGTGGCTCCACAGCAGAGTGGCAATTCCCTCTGCCAGAGACTGGGGATGGAGGCTGCCCCCAGCCAGACCCCTAGCAGCGCTCCAGAGGCTCAGGCCACAGGCCACAGGCCATACCCATTGCCCTCCAAGGAGGTCTCCTCCTGGTTCTCAATTGGGAGGGGATGTGTTTGTGGAGACAGGGGTATCTGTGCCTCAGAACAGAGCCCCTCCGTGGGCACCACCCGCTTCCTGTTTGGCCCTCGGCCCTGCTGGCTGCTGGCCTTTCCTCTGGGGCTCTGCAGCCTCCCACTGCCCTGCCCCAGGTCCCCAACCGGCCTCAGCAGTTCTGTGGGGCCTTCCCTCCCAGGGGCTAGGTCGACTGGCACTCCCTATACCCAAGCTTCCAAGTTACTCCCTGTAGTTCACGGAGGGGCACAGGGCTGTGGTCAGTGCGTCAGGCGCAGGGCAGAGTCGTCCTGCTGGTGTGTGCATGCCTCTGCTGATGTGGCGGGACAGGGCGTGGCGGGGAAGGGAACGCCTCGTCCAGCAGCTCTTGATCCGTATAGACTGCTCAGTTTACGTGGTGCTCACTGAAGCAGAGATTTTGTGATTGTCTAACAACGTAGGGCCCCAAACACGTTGCAGTTTTTCCTACCAATTATTGGGGTATCACAGGGGAAAGCATGTAAAGCGTTGGAAGGTATCATTTGGATAATACACCCTGACCTGTGGGGATATGTCCGTGGAGGATGAATGTCCCAGTGTATCTCCAGTGATGACCAGTCCACAAAGACAGACTGAGATCACTGAGTGATTTAAGGCTCTGGAAGGTCCAGCTGCGCTTTAGTTTTCTCTCTTGTAAAATGCTGCTTCAAGGAGTCCCACAACTTTCTTGGGGTAGTAAAAGGAGACAATAGAAACAAAAGGATAAGGTGAAGGAAAGGTACAATGGAGCTTTGAACGTGCTGTATATACTGTGAAACTTTAAGGTATAATGTTATCGTGTTTGTATAACTTATCGTAACAGTCCCTGCTGCGTCAGCCAACAATGTGGAAATAATCTATTGCTGGGACAGGAATGTCATATGATATGGCACTTGTCTAGATGTACTGCCTATGTGAGTTGATGACAGAGTGTGCTAGGTCCTGATACCTAAAAGATGGGCAGTGAGTGTCTGGAAACCTCTCCAGTTTCCAGAGGGATAGCAGCTTCTACTACAAGAGTTTCTCAGGTTCCATAGTTACCCTAGAGCTGTTCTGCCAGGAACATGCATTGTTTTATTTTTTTAAATAGGTTTTGTGATGTTCCTACCAAGACTTTTGTGCTTCTGTCAATAACCTCCACAGTAATTATCCATATTCTCCAACAGACAGACTGTTTGCTCAGTTGGACAGGATTTGTCAATCTGCTGTTACAGCTCAATCCAGCACATTGTGTGGTGGTTATTTTACAAAGCATGCTTCGGTTTGTGCTATCATATTGCACGAATCCATTTGTCAGCTCACATTTGAGGGCTAACTACTGCTGCGTAATCACTATATACCTGTTTTCAAGATCCACCGCAGACAGGGTGGCATGCCTCCCAATTATGCCTTCAATCGTTTTGTTGGTTGGTTATTAGTTTTCATTTCTTAGGTGCCCGTCATAAAGTTTAGTGGTGAATACATGATCCTGGATCAACTAAACAAACATTCAATCCTGACCAAACATCTCACTTTATTTCAGTCACAAGTCAGACATTGCTTCATCCATGCGATTTTACCTAAGCTGCTGCAGTACTTGCTGAAGCTTTTCCTGGTGTCTTGTTTACATTCGTTACTTTTTGTTTTCTCCATAGTTTTTCTAACAGATTTGGCTGTTCAGATTTCAGGTTTAATGCAAACCTGCTATAATTTTCACAGACCAGCCAGGTTGCTATGATACTCACTCAAGACTCGCCTCGTTTTGCAGCCGTGGAGCGGTATCTGCTGTCAGCGTGAATTACTTCCTTTCCACCTGAGAAACAGGGAGGCTTTCGATAGGAGCATTTGCACAGAGAGTTACTCATTAACACTTTGATATTCTATACAACGTCTGCTGTCAGACCATTTTATAACCAGGAACATGTTAGAACAGACACAACAAATGGTGGTCTCAACAAATGGACTAAGTCTCATTGCCAGCGTTGGACTAGACGTTTTCATCAGCTCTTCTCTACTGTCTTAGTCATCTAGATGGCGTCTACTGTGTGCACGGAAGTGTGCTGATGTTGGGCATGTAAGGTAAACAGAGGCCCAGCAACTGGCTATACATCTGCTGGGACAGGTGGGCAAGGCCGCAGATCACCTGCGCACACGTCTGGGTGCTTCATCTGACTGTTGTGGAGGCCCAGCTACCCCCTCGTAGGAGAACCCCAAAGGCTGCAAGTCCCTTTGGGCAGGGACTAAATCTCCACCTTTTTCCCCAATAAAACCTTCCAGTTTATTATCACTGGTGGTTTAAAGTTTCTCCTTGTACCAAATTTTCAATCATCTGAATGAGTGATTTCTGTCCGAGGTGGGGGCACAGAGGGCATGTCAAACCGGGAGGGTGCTGTGCGGTTTGAAAAAGCTATTGCTATATTATGCCACCATTTAGTATTTACAAAATTAAAGGAAAGAGCGTACTACTTTCAGAGCACCTCTCAGAGGAAGTAAACCGTCTTCCAGGAGGGTAGAGAGATGTAGATTCAGTATCAGTTATTCTTGCAGGAAGGAGGGACACATGGTCTTTATCACAAGTTGTTCTTTCACAATTTGGTTCAGTTTACGTTTCTTCTTGGCAGAGTCCACCCGTGCCAGGGAGCATGCAGGCCTGGCCGACTTGTCAGGTGTACCTAATGGATTTGGAAAGGGACCATCTTCTGGCAGATGGAGAAGCCTAGGGAGGCGGCCCTGTGCCGGTGCTGGCATCTATCGCGTTGCCTGCTTGGCAAGATAGAGCCTGTCCCTACACCTTGTCTTTAAAGATGGGAGAAACCACAGGAGAGTGGGTGGCCGCTTCCTTAGCTCTCAAGGCAGAGACGATTTGATTTACAGAGTAGGAAATAGCACCGTGAGGCCAGGGAAAAAGAAAAAGAAAAAAAAAATCACCCCCAAACAAAAACCCTGAATACAGAAAGGATTCCTTGGGAGAGGAGGGGCTGGGGGGAGTGGCAGCCTCGTCCCCGTCCCCGGGGACGGCTCAGACGCCCACGCCAGGTTGGTTCAGTGAAGCCAGGTTCAGTGCAGCCGTTAGTAACGTGAACTCGGTGGCCGGATTTCTCAGCCCAAGCTCATGCATTATTTACCTGGCCTAAGTAAACCTGCTTCTTCCACTGTTGCTGGGGAGACCACTTTGATTTATCGAGTTCTGATTTACTCTCCAATGGAAATGCTCCGGAATCGGAGGGAGGAAGGGGCAATCCCGGGTCCCAGGGGCTCAGGGTGCGAATCAGTAAAGGAGAGTCCCTGCCTCCCCCTGCGGAGAGCCCAGCCAGGGAGGAAAGTCGGCTTTGGTGTTGGGAGCCCCAGCACTGTCGTTTCCTGCTTCTGCAAGTGTCCAGGAAGAGGGGGTGTATGGAGCAAGGTGTGCCTTTTCGGAGGCCCTGGTGCAGGCCACTTGCTGGTGTCCCCTGGCTGCCTGCAGAGAGATACACATCAGTTTGCGCAGGGCAGGGAGAGGGCGGGAGTCAGGTTCCCCAGGGGCTGGTTCCCGGGGATAGGCCTGGCCTCGGGAAGCCGGCTCCAAGCCAGCTCCGTAAATAGCTAAAGTGGCCGTCTCTGCCCCTGACTTGATTTGGCTCATATTTGGGGATTGTCCCCATCAACAAGATAGCTGTGGTGGCTCAGGAAGAGTTTGGGACAAGGGGTGGGGACCTTGGGCTCAAATGTCCATGCTTTTCTTTATAAGTTGAGTAAGTCATGTCATCTTCCTGACTCAGTCCCCCATGTGTGGAAGATGGATACAGTGTCCGTCTCAGAGTGCCTTGTGGGGACTGCTCGGCAGTGCCCTGGAGCACTGTCCATGCCCAGGCCCCATGACGCCACCTGTTTCCTTTCCTTGCCAGCAAGATTGAGACATCGCGCCGGGCTCCCTTCCTCCTCTTTGCTGCATATTGATTTTTCCTTTCCTTCCTTTGTTCTATTTGTGGCTCCCCAGCCCCTCACAATTGCATTATTTCTTAAGAAGTGCACCTGGCGAGGATGTCTGTTCGTACAAAGCCACGTCCCATGCTGCTGTCCTGGTTCCGACCATGTCGCACCCCATGAATAGAGGTCACCTTGTGGAGCCATTTGCGTTCCTTAGGGGTTCTCTGCTTCTTGTGGGAGGAAGCTGCTATCTGTCAGGTGAGAGCGATGGCCTCTGTCAGTGCAGACCTGTGACATATCAGCAAGGTACTTGCAACCGTCCATGAGTTTACAAATTATTTAGCCATAAATTGGTGAGCCTTGATTTTTTTTCATAAACCACAATGAAATAATGTTAAAAGGGGAAAAAAGTCCTAGATATCACTAACATAACTGTTTTTAGCAACATCTTTCTAGATTTTTTTGTCCTCCTGGGGCTATTTCGTTACATCCAGGCTTGTGTTTAAGTCGGTACTTAGCTACTATAGAAATTAGAATATAGGTGCTAATTATACTGTTCAAATTTCTGCTTTTACAGTAGGTGCTAAATATCCCCAAGTGACCTAGTTTCTCTCCACTTAAGCCAGTTCACGGGCTCCAGGCCTCTTCACTTTCTGAAATGCTGTACGGCCAGGAAATCTACGTGTCACCGAGCCCGTCCCAGATCTTCTGACTTCATTCATCCAAAACCGTTTCCATGGGGTCGATGTTCCAAACTGGCTTCTTACAGAGACTTCTAATTTCTTCTAAAGTAGAGGGTGAATCGACAAAGAAAACATGGCCATCTCACAAAGCTCTTTTGGCAGCAGGCGCTTTTCTGAGAGGAATAAGGAAAAATTCCTCCCTGAGGGAGGGGCCAGCCAAAGGGAGAGCAGAGAGGAGTGGTCGAGCAGGGCTTGAACTTGCGCGGGTGTCCGAAGGCACAGATCGCCCTGCTGCCCTCAGTTTCTGATTCCAGAGGTCTGGGTGTGACGGGACAGTTTGCATTTCCAGTGAGTTCCCAGGAGATGCTGACGCCTCCTGTGCTGCAGGAGCCACACTGTTCAAGGCAGAAAGGACAGCAAAGGCTTGAGGCAGGAAAGAGCTTGGGGGGTCCAGGACAAGAAAGGAGTTGAGTGTGGCTAGCGGGCAATGAACAAGAGACTAGAGAGGTAGCAGGGACCGCACCGTGCAGTGGGGACACACACACACAAGCGTGCACATGTGTGTGCACACACAGTTTGAAGTGGGGAGAGGGGGGTGGTTAACGATTTGCTTTTGCAATGGTTATTTCCTTTGATTCTCCTCACAGTTAATACACTGCTGGTTCTGTCTTTGGTCTCTAGCACCCCATCACCTTCCCCAGAGGACATGCTGGGTAAACTTTATTATGTGCCAGACACACTGCACTAAGCTCGTTTATAAGCATGATATCACTTAATCCTTTTAATGACCTGTGAAGTGGGAGCTGTTATAATCCCGTTTTACAGACAAAGAACACTGAGGCACATGTAACTGGGAAACAACAGGCTGATTCCTGGTAATGCAGGAGCTGGCCCTTCGCCTCTACCTGTGCTGCGTCTTCTACTCCCTGCTGCCCCCCTTATGCACAAGTCTTGAGAGGCAGTGCGGTCAGATAAGACTATCATCATCATTTAAAAAGATGAGGAAAGTAAGTGTATTAGTCTGTTTGTGTTGCTGTAACAGAAATACCTGAGACTGGGTAATTTATATAGAACAGAGGCCTATTTGGTTCACGATTCTGGGACAGCTGCATCTGGCGCAGGCCTCAGGCTGCTTCTACTCATGGTAGAACGTGGCAGCAGCGGGTACAAGCAGATCACATGGCGAGAGAGGAAGCAAGAGAGAGAGAGAGAGAAGGTGCCAGGGTCCTATAAACACATCAGGTCTCGCGGGAACTAATCGAGCAAGAACTCACTCATTACCCCCCCGCCTCCAGGGAGAGCATTCATCCATTCACGAGGGATCCGCCCCATGGCTCAATCAGTTTCCAACACTGCCACGTTGGAGGTCAAATTTCCACATGAGTTTTGGAGGAGACAATACATCCAAACTCCATCAGTAAGGCTCAGACAGCTGCTGGTCTCAGGTGGAAGAATAGTATCTCCTCGGATCTCTGTATTCCAGACCTCAAGGTCTTACCACAAAACTGGCTGCTACTAAACCACAAACCCTAACTGAGAGTCTCTCATGTACCTGGTGCCGAACTAGGTGGATGAAGAAGTTAACCAAGAAAGAGAAGACCCCGCCTGGCAGGTGTGAGGGCGAGGCTGGTACCCTGCAGAGATGGGCTGATAGCTTTGTTCTGGCGACAGGCGTCCTGTTGCAGCCTCCCTCCCTCCCTGGGCTGGGCCAGGGCAGCAGCTGGGCTCCTGGGCCTGGAGGTACCAACAGGGCCAGCCATTCACAAAGCTGCAGTTGGATTTGCAGCCATAGAGAAGATACAGTCCTCCCCTGCAGGGAGCGAAAGCTGACACTGTAATCACTTGGGCTTTATCTCTGACCTGAGGGTCAGCAGAGCTGCTTTTCTCCCCAGGTGGAGTTACCAGGGGGCTGGCTCAGACCTTCGGGAAGCTGTGCCCTGCTAAACAGATGGTGTGGGCTGGCAGGGTCTGAGAGGGGAGCCCAACAATTACCCCCAAATCTGGAACCCAGACGCCAAATTCCAGGCCTCGGGGAAATTCCCAGGTTTAAAATAAATTCCTAGGGGGGCTTGTGACTTTTGGTCCTTGTCATTAAAAACAGTTCCTTTCTAGATAAAAGAAAATAATAACATACTTAATTTAACAAGCTCCAAATACGTTTAAACTAAAAGTATGTAAAGGCTAGTGCCAAGCTCCGAAGAGCCCTAGGGGGCAGGTGGCTGCCGGGGAGCCCAGGCCCGAAGCACGTCTCTTTCTTCCAGTCAGCTGACTTTGATTTGAGGTCGTTTCCCCGTCAGTTGCATTGGATCGTAGTTCTGCTCAGGAAGGCGGTTGTTTCCAAGCCAGCTTTCAGTATTGACGGCGGCTTCTCACACCGCGCTCCCGCTGCCTGTAACGCTCGTGCGGATTGTCGGCTCTGCGAGCTCCCACCCATCCTTCACACATCGTCTTCCAAACGGCCGTCTCCAAACCCCTTCCATCCCCAGAACATCATTAATAAACCAAATCATCCCTCCGTGATGCTCCACCAAGAGCACCTTGTTCAAAACTTCATATGACATGTGGGAGGTTAAAATCAAGGCTACTTTTCTGGCCAGATGGACCACAGTCCTTCAGAAAAAAGATTATTATGTGTCATTGTATCCCAATCCCCAGCACAGTGCCTAACACTTAACAAATAGCCTTGAATTGACGTTGTTGAATGAATGTTCTCATGCTCTGTGCATCAGCAGGGAAATGAAGAGAAAGAAATATTCATAAGCATCTATCACAGACCAAGTACTAGCTAGGCATCATTTATACGTGATTTAATTTCTTCTCTGTTAGAAATATTTTCATTTGTTTAAATCTAGACTGTAGACGCAGAGAGGTCTTAACACAGTGACCAGGGAAAACAGTGGTGAGCACCTGTGAGGCACTGTGGGAGATGCGAAGGAGCACAGTGTCCTCGAGGCGCTCCCGATCTTATTGGGGACACGCACACACGCGTGCACACACACAGCACAAGTATACCATACCCGCTCAAAGAAAGGAAGAAAGATCGCTGAGGTTGTAAAACACATTAATTTCTAAAAACCTGGTACAGACCTAAATGCAATAGAAATGGAAAAATGAGAGATCGTTGTGGGCTGTTGTGTTTTGAGGAAACCACAGACATCAATCTCTCCCAGAGCCTTATGTCCTCATGTGTCTAGAGACCAGGACAGGTGAGCCGGCCTCCAGCAGTCTGCTGGCTGGAGAACTGGAGAACTGTTTATAATGATACCTTATATTTATGACTTTTCAAAAAGGGCTGTCATATCCGCGATCATATTTCTATCTCCAGAGTCATAGGGCTGATAATGGAGTGCAGCCTGGGGACGAATTCTGTCTCTGTCACTTATTACTGGGGCATCTGTTTGCCCATATGGCATCTCTGTGCAAACTAGAAAACGATGCCCCTTCCTCAAGTAAAACTGTGTTCAATATGCTATACTACTGCACAGCTGGAACCGCTGGACCTGGCAGCCTCGTCCTGACGGTGCCCAGCGTAGACTTTGCTGAGCACGGGCTGGGCAGCCGTCCTGGCTGAGGGCGCTCAGTGTCCACACTCGCTCGCTCAGACTCCCTGCTTGCCCCTGCCCCAGCACCAGGACACATATGCCCCTGGCAGTTCTTACCTTCGCTTCAACCCCAGTTCCCCATTAAGTAAAGGCACTATACCAGGTTCGGAGTGGGGAGGGGTAGGGAATTAGGTTTCCAGGCGTGGACAGTAAGCAAGAGGCTGACCTTAGGGGCTGCCTGGCACATGGCCGGGACAGACCAGGGGTGCTTCTGAGAGTGTGCCAGCAGACAATGTGCCTGCTCTTCTGAGTGTGTGCAAGTGCCAGTGCGTGGGCGTGGGTGTGATGTAGGAGAGGACTGTCCCGCAGCTTCAGAACCTGGGCTGCTGTCTCTACCCGTCCTTTCACTCCCCCCGGTCTATGATGAGAATATTACCTCCCACTCCAGATTCTCTGTGCAGTGCTCAACCTAAATAACTGTATACACTGCCCTTGAATTTGAAGTGCCTTAACTTTTTAAATGTGAAAGGTTACAAAAGTTACATGCTTTTTAAAAATAACAGGTTAAATAGGGATAAAAATTAAATCGAGTAGTCACCCTTTCTACCCTTTGTCTCACTGACTGTACTGAGTTACCAGCGTTAAGTTTGCTTGCGTGTTTGCACTACTTTACACATTCCAAGGCAAATATAAACGAACATATACAGTGCGCACATATATAGGTTTTTGTTTCTTTTAAACAAGTGTCTTGAAATGGAATCATGCTACATTTGCACTTTTTAAAAGTTTAAGAACATATCATGGAAATCCTCAGTCTAGATCAATATATTGGGATCCGTTTATTAATATTTTTGATAACTGCATGATATTCCATAGTGTAGTTGTACCTACTTTATTTAATCATTCCTTAACTAATGAACATTGAGGTCTTTTCCTTTTTTTTTTTTTTTTTTTTGCTATTTCAAACAACGTTATAATAAACAGTTTTGTACATATTATGTATTGGTACTTATTTCTGGAATTTAAATTCCTTAAAGTGGGATTGTTAGGTCAATGTGTATGTGTATCTTTGTTTCCATAGAGTTTTCCAGATAATGTTCCAAGAACATTTTAGCAATTCACATTTTGCCCACTTTGTATATAAATGCCCATTCCCCCACATCCTCAATAGCACTGGCAGGTATCAATCTTTTCAATGTACTGCCAATCTAATGTGTTAAATAATTATATCTCGTCAATGTTTCGCATTACATTTCTCTGACAACAGTTGATTGATTTCAAGGTTGATTGTGTTTTCATACGATAGATATGTCTGTTTGTATTTCCTCTTTGATAAATTGTTTTTATATTTCCCTTTTTTAAATTGTCTTTTTCTAATCAATTTGTAGGCAATTTTTATATATTAGGGTTATCAATTCTTATGTTATCTGTGTTGTAAACATTTTTTCAGTTTTTAAAAATTTTGTTTAAGGTATCTTTTACCATATTGTACATTTTATAGAATCAACTTTGTGGGTTTTTAAAAAATGTGTTCTTGTATAGAGTCTGTGCAGGTCTCCGGTTTCTATGATTATACAAATATTCTACATTTCTTCATTGAAAAGATACAATTAAATTGTGAATCCATTTGGATTTTCTTTTTAAGTCCAGCGTGAGGTGTGGAGAAGTGTTTAAACCTCTCTGAGTCTTGTCTTCCTCAGCGGCATCATGGACAAAGTTGGGATGAAGGAAAACGCGTGTTAAACTTTTAGCATGGTGCCTGGAAGATGGTGCTACCTGGGGACGGTTGTGATGATTACAGTGGAACCAGGTCCCTGACTGTGGCCTAGAGCTCTTTCCTTCATCCTGGTGACCTGGTTCATTTTAGTGACTTTGACTTGTTCCTCTTGGGCAGATATGATGAAGGAACGGAGAATGGATGTTGCCCGCTGCCCACCGCCCCACTTTGAACCAGGGGGGCACCCCCTACTGGTGGGGCATGTGCTGGAGCTGAGGTCGGGCACCGAGGCAGGATGGGGGGAGGGGGCAGGAGCAGAGGTGGGGGGAGGGGGTTACGGAAAAGCATTTGCGTGTAAGTGATTCCACAGTTGAGGGTTCCCTCTGGGTACCAGTGAGACCTGAACTCACATCGCATCCGGGCTGCCTGTCCAAGATGGACTCTTGCTGTAAAAACGGGGCAGGAATTGGAGCTGAAGCAAAAGTGAGAAGTGCAGGCAGGGGACGCCCGGGACGCTGGGGCGTCTTTCAGGGGCTCCTGCCACCTCTGCCAGCACACTATCCAAGGAACAGATCAGAGAGCGTGAAGAGGGAAGTAGGAGGTGAAAGGAATCCTGGGGCTCCGGAGCTGCAGAGGGCTCGAGCCCCTGCCTGCAGGCCCGGACGTGGGTCCTTGGCTGGAGCTTGGAGGTTTTCCTCACTGGACTCCACACACCGTAGGCCCCACTCCTGTTGCTCTGCCGTGCACGTCTTCATCCATGCCCGGTGCCACCAGTTATCCCCGTAATGTCCTGGGTAACCGATGTTTTCCTGGTTCAGGATCCAGTCCAGGATCATGCTTCGATTTGATTGTTATCATCTCTTGAGTCTCTTTTAAACTGGACAATTCCTCAGCCTTTCTTTATGTTTCATGACCTTGATGTTTGTGTGTTTGTAGAGAAGTTCATATTAGATCTTGACATTTTAAAATAGTGCAGGTCAATTATTAAGTAAAATTTTCTTCAATTTGGTTTTTTCGATGTTTCCTCATGACTAGATTCAGATTATGTATTTTGGGCAGAAACACACTGGCAGGACACTGTGGCCCCCTCAGATCTCCGTATCAGAGACATGTGAGGTTGGCCTGTTCCAGCTCTGGTGATGTTAACTTTGGTCACTGGTCAAGGTGGTGGCCTCCAGGTTTTATCACTATAAAGTTCCTCTTTTCCCTGTTTGGAGTTAGTAAGTAATTTATGGGGAGATACCTTGAGACTTTGTAAGTATCCCATTTGTCATCAGACTTTCACCCACTAGTTTTAGTATCCATTGATGGTTTTCTAGCTTCGTCATTCCTTGTTTATTTACTAGTAGACATTTTACCGTAAGAAAGAGCTTCTGCTTTGCCCACTCACGTATACGCGTGTGTACGTGTGTTTGTGTGGGTGGATGGGTGTCAGTGTGCACTCGTGGGCTGCTATTTTATTTGTGGGTTATATTCCATTACTACGATCACTTATTTTATTGCTCAGCCTCTCACGGATTTGGTTGGTGGCTGTGGTGTGGTTTTTCAGTCTACTGTTTTCTCACCTATTGATTCGTTTATTTATAAGCAAAAGTTTATTTACCCATAAACTTATTTCAACTGTGACCGTGACCTAGAATCAGAATTTTAAAGCTGGAGATAACTTTAGGTGTCATTCTGACCCCCAGGAACTTCAGGCACCTCTTCAGGGTCACACGGCTTGTTGGCGTCAGAGCTCGAGCTGGCACCGAGGCACCTGGCTTCTAGACATTTCCAGCCCCGTGTCATCAGGAGCCTTCTGCTGTCCCTGCTCTTCAGGTAGCGTTCCTCACCCACCCCCGCAAGGCATCAGGGACTGATGGCTCCCGTGCTTGCAGACAGGAGTTCTCAGAGAGTTCCTGGATGTCTCTCCTGAACCCTTAACCTTGGCAATGGGTGGGGAGAGTCCTTAGAATCTTCAGCACTTCTGTCATTGTGTTGAGCAATTTCTAAGGGCTTATGGTTGCCAAAAAATGACAGTTACAAGCTGGCCAGTTAGCTCAGTTAGTTGGAGCGCAGCCTTGTGACACCAGGATCACGGGTTTGGATCCCTTTTCCATCCAGCCAACAAAAAAAAAACACCCCAAAAAACAAAAAATGACAGTTACAAATAACCAACATATCCCTCAAATTTGGGGGGTAGGGGCCACTCCCCATTTCTAGTCAGGTGATCTGGGAAGGGCTGACCCAGCCTGGCCGATCAGGTCACCAGGGTAATTAATTCAGGAGTCGGCCAAGCCCATGCGACTCGTCCTGGAGCTTCTGCTGCACTCATGGGAGAGAAGTGCTCGCTCGTCACTGGAATAGCTAGTTGCAGGTAACCAAGGGACATGGAATTTCTGGGGCCGTCCTTGCTGCTCTTCAAAAGAGTCTGCCTGAAAAATGAAGCTAACACAGAGGAAATAAAGGGACGGGATGAGTCTTGGTTGCCATTAGTTGAACCCCGATCCCACTGAGCCAGAAGCCATCTATCTACTCAGGGACATTTTTAGTTACGAAGCCAGATAATTCAGTGTTTTGTTGGTTTGAGCTAGGCTTCAGTCACTTGCGATGAAGAGGCCCAACGAGTACCACGTCCTTTCATGCACAGGCCCCACCCGCCTCCCCGTGCTTCAAAGCCTCAAGGGGGATAATGTGGACCCAGGCGGTGCCAAGCTAGCCAGTCTCCTGGCTAAGCATCCAAAGGGACCCTGGAAGTGCGACTACCCTGGCCTGATGAGCAGCCTTGCCTGGCACTCACCGAAGGGCCCGAGGGGCATTGCTTCCCTGAACGCTTGGCTCCCCCTGTGTTCTCCAGCTCTCCCCTGGTCTCCTCCTCTGGCTTTGTTCTGTAGTTGCAGGTGCACGCTTGGGTGCATGTGTGCCCGCTCCTCCTACCTGGCAGGGTTATTGGAAGGATCAAGTGGGATGACATAGGCACTGGCTCAGCCCAGGGCCCGGCACACACAACTAACCCTCTCTGCCGTCCCTTCCTCCTCCTGCTTCAGGGTGCAATCTCAGGATCCGCGATGTATTCCAATCTTTCATGCCCTGTATAAATAATGGGAGGTAGAGCATAGTTGCCAGAAATTTGCACTCGTTTTAATTAATTTTATCTGTTTAGAGTGAGATAGCTCAAAGTTGTTGAATAAATTTATGTCACATATGTTTATGCAAATCAGTGTTTTTCTTTTGAGCTCACAGCCGCAGTCCTTGTTTTGCTCCGGGATGCTGCAGCAGAGGCAAATGTCCCATGTTTCTTGAGTGATGGCTGCCAGCTCTCCAAATGTCCCAACAGGCGAGGCATTTCACACGGAGGCAAGCACCAAGGTTGAGTGTGGCCAGGAAGAACCTACGAGCCTTTTCCATCTATTTCCTTTATGTTTATATTTTATTCTTCTGCATGAAGATTATGAAAATTTATACTTACACATCAAGCAATCTAGAGTACACAAAAAATTAATTTTTTAACCTATTCCAACCCCACCCTCTGAAGTAAATGATGTAATCTGATTCGTATGTATTCTTTCACATTTTTTAATATACATATTTTCCCACATATACACATTTCCCCACGTGTTCCCCACATGTATACATTTTCCCACATTTTAAAAACATATGTATCTATTTACAGATTACCCCTTTTAATGTTTAATACAAAGTGAGACCATGTTCTGTACCTTGCTTTTTTTCTTGAGCCTCGTAATCATGTACCTCTTTTCAGGTAAGTGTAGGTAGGTATGACCTTTTCTCCTTCATAGCTGCATTGTCTTCCGTTGTAGGAAGGTATCATGATTTATTTAAGTGATCTATTAATGGATTTTTCAGGTGGTTTACAGCTTTTTTGTTACTACATATAATGCTGAAATAAATACCCTTGTAAATATATTTATATTCATAGAAACATTTGGCTATTCTGCCATTTTGGCCCGTGTGCTATGTATGATGGACATTACTCTATCAAGACTTTGTCTGTCAGTCTGTTGCCACACAAGCGACGTCCTCTTAGCTCTCTTTCCCAGGGCATGCTTTTGGCAGCGCCCTGCTGGGAAAACACCATTTCATGAATGGAGAACCCGGATTCAAATGTAAGAGCAGCCTCGCCCCAGACCTGACCTGATTTCTCTGTCCCTCCTGTTCTCTCTGCCTGAGCATTTCAGCGGCCTCTGAGGTCAGTGACAAGGTGTTATTGGAGTGAAAGGGCTTTGAAGTCTGGATAAATGAGATACTAAATCTCTGCTCTTCAGGGATGCAGGGCAATGTCTGTACCTACAGAATGGCCTCAACAGTGCTGTGTACATAGTAACTACTTAATTAATATGAAAGAAGAACAACAAATCCGTGGCCAAAGTGATCTCTTTGAAGTCCAGGTCAACTCTGAGCCATCTGAGGAGAAGGAATGGAACGGGCAATTGAAATTCACAGATAATCCCCAAACCTCACCTTCATAGTTAGTAGCTTCAGGCTTTACCTATTAAACCCTTTCTTAGAACTGCTAAAACAAATCCCCTACTGTTATTTACTTTTTCATTTTTGGGGGGCAGGTGAAATCGAACAGTCAACCGGCCACTAGGAAGGTGGCAAGAGGTGGAATCATGAGTCCTGGTGAGACGTCCAGAGAAGTCTCATAAGCAGCTTCTGAATCACAAAGTGTCGAGGCTGCCAAAGGGCCTGGACCTGGAGACCTAAGAGTGTGTCTCCCTAAGGGCTCCTCCTGACCTGGGTGAGGCGAGAACAAGGCTCTAGGAAAAGAGGTCAAATGACTCTCAGTCTATAGCTGTCTGGCCAGAGATGCCCCAGCTTTTTCTTTGGGGTTATTCATCTACTCCAGCCTTTAGGATATGACATCGTGTTCCATTCCATGGGAGGATCTGGGTGCATTTTAGTTAAAACAAGTGATGTCATCACATCCCCACTGAAAAAGGAAAAAAGACCCCCTCTGTGCTGGTAGGCCAAGTTCTGGGCAGTGAGATCAGGACACCTGGGTCCTTACCTGGCTTTGTTTTGTGCTAGCTCTGTGACTCTGTGACCGGTGTCAGCTTTCTCTGCCACAGTTCCTCACTCTGCAACATGTAGGAGCTGGAATTTAGGATTCTAAGATTGGACCATCTCTGACTCTGAAAACAACTCTGTGAGCCTGAAGAATCAGCACCGCTGCTCCATGCGGGGGAGTTCAGCAGGAAGTGGGGACAGATGGCTTTCTCTGGAACGTGTTCAGAAATGTGGTGTGTGATGTACGGAGTGAATGAAGCACGGTGCTCTTTAAACCCAGCTTCCCCGGGAGGGCTCGGCACTCTGCCGCACTCTCTGGCTCTCAATCACATTCCACTGTCACTGGGCACCGGCAGCCCTCACGCACTTGTGCACTGGAGCACACACACACCCCACTCTGACACACACTGGGTGACTCACAAATGACACGATCGTCACATACACGGGATGACTCAGCAGGGACGCTCACACACACAGGCTCACACTCACCGTGACGTGTGGATGTGCCTGTGCCCATAGTGCCAGGTGCTCCCATGGGAGCCTTGGTCGAGTATCTCACCGGCATCTGCAAATGATTTGCATTCTTGGCTCTTTGGAACTGCCTGCTCTTTGTCTTTCTGTTCACTGCTCAACCCTTTTCTTCCCGTCTGCCCCCTACTTGGCTGCTGTTGGTCTCTTGCTCCTAAGCTCCTCAGCCAGCTTCCTGAGCTGAACGAGGCAATGTCCACGGCCTTTGCCAGCTCTGAAATTCTTTGTTTCTAATGAGCTCCTCAACTGTGAAGAGTCCTTTCCCCATGAGCTCATCCCTTCCCTGGCCTGGGCATCTCTTTCTGCCTTCCTCGGAGGGTCCTGGCAGCAGGGTCTCCAATATCTGTGCCTTTTGAGCCAGCCCCTTTCCCAAGGTGAGGGCACTGAGGCTGGGTCACATAGTAGTGCTGGCTGCTTCTGGGGTGTGGTCTTTGGCGACCCTGAGGGTGCCAGTTCTCTCCCAGGCAGATGCAAGTGTGGGTGCTCCTGGAAAATCACGTCTGGGAGTTGAGCAGGACCAGCTTTTCCAGAAGAAGCAGAGAAAGGAAGGTGCTGCCCAGCCCAGACATAAAGGGCTGTGGGCTGTGGCTCTTGTGAAGGTCCGACCCCAGAGTGGGAACCAGGGTGGGGAGGGACATGCAGAGGAGACGGCTTGCTGAGCATTGTAGTCTGTGCGTGGTTGGCACCGCCTGCCTTTGCCTAAATGTGGCTGCTGGCTGTGGTTCAAATGGGAACACAGGGGACACCTATCTTTCCTCCTTCCCTTGGTGATCCCTCAAAAGTGAGAGCAGTGTGGCAGGATGGGATGCGGAGCGTGCAGGTGTTTGTCTGCCGCGGTTGATCGTGGCTCTGTGGCCTGGGCGTGGCATTAACCATCTGGGTCTCTGCGTCCTCAGCTGTCAGGTGCCTAATAGCACCTTTCTGTCTGCTGAAGATGTGGTTGTGGGGACCAAGTGAGATAAGACATGACTGTGCTTTGACATATTAAAAGTGACACACATCCAGCTAGATAGGAATAAGTCCTATTAGTGTGTAATCTACCCAGAAAACTATAATTAACCATGATTTTCTGCGTGTTACCAACGACTAGCGGAAAGGAGATCAAATGTGCACATCACACAGAAATGACTGGGTTTTGCAACGATGAATATGCTAATTATCCTGATTAGATCAGCACACATTGCGCACATGTATTGAAATATAACTCTGTACCCCATAAATATGTACAATCAATATGTTTCAATAAATTTTTTTAAAAAAGTGACACAAACCAAAGAGAGAATGCCAAGAAGAGCGAGGGGCTGGAGGAAGAGTTGCACACGCCAGGCCCTGAGGGTCCTTGAGGGAACGTGCAGGTTCCTCCCCTGGGCACAGGTAAGTGCCTGTTGGGGCCCCACCGCTGGTCTAGGGCCCCCTGACAACAACACCAAAGAGTCCCTGACTAAGACTTGCTAGGTCCCTGGTCTGGACCCAGACAGTGTTGAGCTGAGTGTTCTGGAGAAAGGAGAAGCAGGCCTGCCACGGTGTCCCCTCCAGGGCTGTGCCCCACAGTGACAAAGGTTCCTCGCTCAGCCAAACTTTACTCAGGATTCTGAACCTCCTCCAAGGCACATCTGCACACTTTCTTGTAAAATCCAGTTTTAGCAAAGCACACTGCGAAGTCAGTCTAGCCAGAACCCCCATCTTCAGTATCGGATCCCCCTCGACCTTTGATCAGTTCCTCATCCCCCATCTCCCTCAGGT
Organism: Cynocephalus volans; assembly: GCF_027409185.1. Taxonomy (NCBI): domain Eukaryota; kingdom Metazoa; phylum Chordata; class Mammalia; order Dermoptera; family Cynocephalidae; genus Cynocephalus; species Cynocephalus volans. The sequence goes on from NC_084472.1 coordinate 109,732,624, forward strand.
GATGTCTGGTCACCCTGGCCTGTCTGCGGCAAGAATCCTGTGAGGTCGGCTTAGCCAGGATCCCCCTGACCCCTGGTGTCTCTTCTTAGCGGTTTTCCACCCACTGACTCCCACTCTGCTCCTTGGCTCTAGATGCCCACTTGCCCGTGCTGTATTCAGAGTTGAGCCCAATCTCTGTCCCCCACTGCAAAACCCCGTTGTAGTGGTCCCTGTACCTGTTGCAGTGGTCCTGAGTAAAGTCTTCCTGACGGCTTTAACAAACGTCGTTGAATAACTTTTTTCTTAACCTAGGTAGGCGCTGGTCCAGTGACGCTGAGAACTGAGGGACGTTCTCTGCCTAGAAACACGTGTGCTCCTAGCTCTGGGCACACTGGCTTGGAATCGAAGTGCTCTTTTCAGCTCTGAAGTTCTGAGTCTGGCAAGCCTTGAGAGCATTTTTCTCCTGCTACCTGTGTGAGGACCTTATCTTGGGCTGCATTCTTTCCTCTGAAGGACTAGAATGTGGAGGGAACTACCTTTCCCTAGCAGACCCCCGTCCTCAGTCTGTACCCTCTGAGTATCTTTAGCTTTCTGCCTCACTTCAAAACCGGAAAAGGCTTCCTGAGCAAACGTGCTTAGAGTGATTTCCAGCCAACTCCCCCCTCACAACTGATCTAGAATAGCTAAGATGATCTTGGAGATTCCCTGGCAAGCTCAGCAGGTCCCAGCCTATTTCTGCCAAGACCCTAACTCCCAATCCCTAAAGCAGAGAGGCTCCTTGCCCTCTGGAAACTTAATGACAGGGTTGATCTGAACATGCCATGAGCTTTCAGGGGGAGTATATGGAAGTTTCCTTACTAATTCCTGTGCTCTGCAAATAGTCTTCCAGAGGCTGTATTGCAGCAGCTAGGAAAACAATACCATATTTAAATATGCATCGATGAGGAGGAGGACCAATCAAATATGTATGACGACTCACTGTAAACTGGCAAACGTCCCACGAGTGTCAGGTGTTGTTTGCACCTCTGTTCCAGACAAAGGGAAATCTAATGCAATGTTTATTTAACTCTACATTAAACATTCAACTTACGTAGCACTTACTATGTGCCAGACACCAAACAGCTTTAGACAATATTAATCTAATTTTCGTCAAACTCTTATGGGATAGGCACTCATTCCCATTTTGCTGCAGAGGACCCTGAGGAGGAAAGAGGTTGACTAACACACCTAAGGCGGCACAGCTTAGCCCACAGTCGTGGGCGTGGAATGCCAACCCAGGCCACCTGCCCTGGACAGTGAGCCCGTGACCCCAGCTCTCGGTCCACGGTGGAGAGTTCCTCCAACAGTGCCACACTCTCTGGTTGGTTTTCTGGAGAGCCACAGGATTTCCTGACCTACTGGTGATGAGAAGAGATGACTCTCAGGCTGGAGCTCTGCCTGTCACCTTGTTCAGGCCTGGTTCTCCTACGTGAGGCGTCGCCTTTGTCCTGTCTCTTCCTGGGCTCCTCCTGGAGCAGCGTCTACAGAGAATGGAGCTGAGGCCGTCGCTCTTCCCCAGATGCCCCCTGCCCTCTCCAGGGGGTGCCGGGGAGACCCTGTTCTTTCTTTGCACTTCAGCTATTGGGCCTCTTTTGGCAAGGCCCTAGTGGCTTCTCCTGTTTACCCATTAACAATTAAGCTCTAGGCATTTAACATATAAACACAGAGAACATCAGCATCATTACAGCAAAGATTTCAAAAGCTCTTTGGCAAGGAAGGGCTTGAATATTTACTTAACAAAAGAATTCCTAACTTCAGTCTTAAGAAAGAATTCACAATAGGATTTAAAAAGCCAGCCTCTCCAGTAAATTAAAAACATTCTTTTACTCATTCAAAATACGATTTGTGTTGTTTAAAATGTGACTCACACATAACTTTTCAAGAGAACACTCACAGCTTTCTTCCTGAGAACTCTGTTCCCATGTTGTCTTCCAGTATTTCTCACTTGTTGGGATAGTCCCTGTGCCCATAGTGGGGGTGGAGCGAGGCTTAGGACCTGAAGGGCCACCATTAGAGACTCTGACCTTTGTTTTAAGAGTGACTTCTGCAGGTGGGTTTCTTTTATTACCCACGAAGAGTGTTCAGAGTAAAGACTCTTTGTGCAGTATTTCTTCTGTGACTAGGACGACCTGTGTGAGCCTATTAGAGTCCAGGGCCCTTGCAGGGAGGACAGAGGTAGGGACAGAGAACACACCGGGGTGACTGGGGAGAGAATGCACCAGGGTGACCGAGGAGAGAGAACACACCGGGGTGACTGGAGAGAGAGAACGCAACGGGGTGACTGGAGTGAGAACACACCGGGGTGACTGGGGAGAGAGAACACACCGGGGTGACTGGAGAGAGAACACACTGGGGTGACCGGGGAGAGAGAACACACCGGGGTGACCGGGGAGAGAGGATGCACCGGGGTGACTGGGGAGAGAGGACACACCGGGGTGACTGGAGAGAGAACACACCGGGGTGACTGGAGAGAGAACACACCGGGGTGACTGGAGAGAGAACGCACCGGGGTGACTGGAGAGAGAACACACCGGGGTGACTGGGGAGAGAGGACGCACCGGAGTGACTGGAGAGAGAACACACCGGGGTGACTGGAGAGAGAACACACCGGGGTGACTGGAGAGAGAACGCACCGGGGTGACTGGAGAGAGAGAACGCACCGGGGTGACTGGAGAGAGAACTCACTGGGGTGACTGGAGAGAGAACACACTGGGGTGACTGGGGAGAGAGGACGCACCGGGGTGACTGGAGAGAGAACACACCGGGGTGACTGGGGAGAGAGAACGCACCGGGGTGACTGGGGAGAGAGAACGCACCGGGGTGACTGGAGAGAGAACTCACTGGGGTGACTGGAGAGAGAACACACTGGGGTGACTGGGGAGAGAGGACGCACCGGGGTGACTGGAGAGAGAACACACCGGGGTGACTGGGGAGAGAGGACACACCGGAGTGACTGGAGAGAGAACACACCAGGGTGACGGGGGAGAGAACACACCGGGGTGACTGGGGAGAGAGGACGCACTGGGGTGACGGGAGAGAGAACACACTGGGGTGACTGGGGAGAGAGGACACACCGGGGAGACTGGAGAGAGAACACACCGGGGTGACTGGGGAGAGAACACACCGGGGTGACTGGGGAGAGAGGACGCACCGGGGTGACTGGAGAGAGAACACACCGGGGTGACTGGAGAGAGGACACACCGGGGTGACTGGGGAGAGAGAACGCACCGGGGTGACTGGGGAGAGAGAACGCACCGGGGTGACTGGAGAGAGAACTCACTGGGGTGACTGGAGAGAGAACACACTGGGGTGACTGGGGAGAGAGGACGCACCGGGGTGACTGGAGAGAGAACACACCGGGGTGACTGGGGAGAGAGGACACACCGGAGTGACTGGAGAGAGAACACACCAGGGTGACGGGGGAGAGAACACACCGGGGTGACTGGGGAGAGAGGACGCACTGGGGTGACGGGAGAGAGAACACACTGGGGTGACTGGGGAGAGAGGACACACCGGGGAGACTGGAGAGAGAACACACCGGGGTGACTGGGGAGAGAACACACCGGGGTGACTGGGGAGAGAGGACGCACCGGGGTGACTGGAGAGAGAACACACCGGGGTGACTGGAGAGAGAGCGCACCGGGGTGACTGGAGAGAGAATGCACCGGGGTGACTGGGGAGAGAGAACACACCGGGGTGACCGGGGAGAGAGAACGCACCGGAGTGACTGGAGAGAGAACACACCGGGGTGACTGGAGAGAGGACGCACCGGGGTGACCGGGGAGAGAGAATGCACCGGGGTGACTGGGGAGAGAGGACGCACCGGGGTGACTGGAGAGAGAACACACCGGGGTGACGGGAGAGAGGACGCACCGGGGTGACTGGGGAGAGAGAACGCACCGGGGTGACTGGGGAGAGAGGACGCACCGGGGTGACTGGAGAGAGAACACACCGGGGTGACTGGGGAGAGAGGACACACCGGGGTGACTGGAGAGAGAACACACCGGGGTGACTGGAGAGAGAACACACCGGGGTGACTGGAGAGAGAACACACCGGGGTGACCGGGGAGAGAGAACGCACCGGGGTGACTGGAGAGAGAACGCACTGGGGTGACTGGAGAGAGAACACACCGGGGTGACTGGGGAGAGAGGATGTACCGGGGTGACTGGAGAGAGGACGCACCGGGGTGACTGGGGAGAGAGAACACACCGGGGTGACTGGGGAGAGAGAACACACCGGGGTGACTGGAGAGAGAGCGCATCGGGGTGACTGGAGAGAGAATGTACCGGGGTGACTGGGGAGAGAGAACACACCGGGGTGACGGGGGAGAGAGGATGCACCGGGGTGACTGGAGAGAGGACGCACCGGGGTGACCGGGGAGAGAGAATGCACCGGGGTGACTGGAGAGAGAACACACCGAGGTGAAGGGAGAGAGGACGCACCGGGGTGAATGGAGAGAGGACGCACCGGGGTGACTGGAGAGAGAACACACCAGGGTGACTGGGGAGAGAGGACGCACCGGGGTGACTGGAGAGAGGACGCACCGGGGTGACTGGGGAGAGAGAACACACCGGGGTGACTGGAGAGAGAGCGCACCGGGGTGACTGGAGAGAGAATGCACCGGGGTGACCGGGGAGAGAGGATGCACCGGGGTGACTGGGGAGAGAGGACACACCGGGGTGACTGGAGAGAGAACACACCGGGGTGACTGGAGAGAGAACACACCGGGGTGACTGGAGAGAGAACGCACCGGGGTGACTGGAGAGAGAACACACCGGGGTGACCGGGGAGAGAGAACGCACCAGGGTGACTGGAGAGAGAACGCACCTGGGTGACTGGAGAGAGGACGCACCGGGGTGACCGGGGAGAGAGAACGCACCGGAGTGACTGGAGAGAGAACCCACTGGAGAGAGAACACACCGGGGTGACTGGAGAGAGGACGCACCGGGGTGACTGGGGAGAGAGAACGCACCGGGGCGACTGGAGAGAGAACACACCGGGGTGACTGGGGAGAGAGGACACACCGGGGTGACTGGAGAGAGGACACACCGGGGTGACTGGAGAGAGAACACACCGGGGTGACTGGAGAGAGAACGCACCGGGGTGACTGGAGAGAGAACACACCGGGGTGACCGGGGAGAGAGAACGCACCAGGGTGACTGGAGAGAGAACGCACCTGGGTGACTGGAGAGAGAACACACCGGGGTGACTGGGGAGAGAGGATGTACCGGGGTGACTGGAGAGAGGGCGCACCGGGGTGACTGGGGAGAGAGAACACACCGGGGTGACTGGGGAGAGAGAACACACCGGGGTGACTGGAGAGAGAACGCACCGGGGTGACTGGGGAGAGAGAACACACCGGGGTGACCGGGGAGAGAGGATGCACCGGGGTGACCGGGGAGAGAGGATGCACCGGGGTGACTGGAGAGAGGACGCACCGGGGTGACCGGGGAGAGAGAATGCACCGGGGTGACTGGAGAGAGAACACACCGGGGTGACTGGAGAGAGAATGCACCGGGGTGACTGGAGAGAGAACACACCGGGGTGAAGGGAGAGAGGACGCACCGGGGTGAATGGAGAGAGGACGCACCGGGGTGACTGGAGAGAGAACACACCAGGGTGACTGGGGAGAGAGGACGCACCGGGGTGACTGGAGAGAGAACACACTGGGGTGACTGGAGAGAGAACACACCGGGGTGACTGGGGAGAGAGAACACACCGGGGTGACTGGAGAGAGAACACACCGGGGTGACTGGGGAGAGAGAACACACTGGGGTGACTGGAGAGAGAGGACACACCGGGTGACTGGGGAGAGAGGATGCACCGGGGTGACTGGAGAGAGAACACACCGGGTGACTGGGGAGAGAACACACCGGGGTGACTGGAGAGAGAACACACCGGGGTGACTGGAGAGAGAAGGCACCGGGGTGACTGGGCAGAGAAGGCACCGGGGTGACCGGGGAGAGAGAACACACCAGGTGACTGGGGAGAGAGAACACACCGGGTGACCGGGGAGAGAGAACACACTGGGGTGACTGGAGAGAGAACACACTGGGTGACTGGGGAGAGAGAACACACTGGGTGACTGGAGAGAGAATGCACCGGGGTGACTGGAGAGAGAAGGCACCGGGGTGACTGGGCAGAGAAGGCACCGGGGTGACCGGGGAGAGAGAACACACCGGGTGACTGGGGAGAGAGAACACACCGGGTGACCGGGGAGAGAGAACACACTGGGGTGACTGGAGAGAGAACACACCGGGGTGACCGGGGAGAGAGAACACACCGGGGTGACTGGAGAGAGAACACACCGGGGTGACTGGGGAGAGAACACACCGGGGTGACTGGAGAGAGAATGCACCGGGGTGACCGGGGAGAGAACACACCGGGGTGACCGGGGAGAGAAGGCCATTCACTTGCTCGTGCATTCCTTTGTCCCTTTAGTCACCCGGAACGCAGACATTTGGGCTACACAGATAGACAGGAAACTCGTGCAGTCAGGAAGGCAGACAGACAAACAAGCTGTGCAGTTAGACTGCACAGTGACAAGTCAGGATGGTCCCTGACGGTCCCAGGGGCAGGCCTGGTACATGGATTAAACATGGGGATGACGTGGGGAAGGTTTCACAGAGATGACACGAGTTTCAAAGATGAGGAATAATAATAATAAATGTAACGCACACTGTGTTGCTATGTGCCGAGCATTATATGAAGTGTCATAAATTTTAACTCATACAATCGTCACAAAAATACTAGAAGGAGAGTACTATTAGTATCCTTATTTCGCAGATAAGGAATCTGAGGCTCACAGAAGTTCAGGATTTTACCAGACAGAGTCCCTTAGCTGGTGCCAGCGGAAACGGGACCAGAAGCCGGGCAGTCTAGCTCCAGTGCTCGGTTAAGGGGCTCATGACCACTAGGACGTTTTATCGTGTGCAGAGCTAATTATTATTTTGATTATGACATATTGAAAATACTGAGAAAAATACAAAGAATAGCATAATGAAGTTCCATGAATCCATCTCCATCGAATGCCCATATTTGGCCTTGCTTGCTTAGTTTCTCTGAAAAAGGACGAAGTTGCAGATCGAGTTGAAGCCCCTCTTGTTTTCCACCCTGACCCTGTTCCCTTCTCCCCAGAGGGAGCAGCTATCCTGGATTTGTGTTTATACTTCCCAGGCATGTTTGTAGACTGTTAAAGCATTTGTAGATGTCCATCAACAACATATGACACTGTTTTGCTTGTTTTCAAACTTACATACCTAGTGTCATTTCACAGCTTGCTTTTGCATTCAACGTCATCTTTTTGAGATTTTATCTACAAGTGTGTTGATTCCACATGGTTCTAAATTTATTTATTTAAAATATCATATTATAAAATATCACATAAATCATTTACAATACTGTACTCTATACTATTTCATCATGTAAATAATATTCCATGTTTAATTATTTAGGTTTTTAAAATGTTTTGCTGTGACAATGTTGCCATGAACTTTCTTGAGCATGCCCTTTTTTGTGCTTCTAGAATTTTTTGAAAGGGCATTGCCAATGTGAAGGGCAGGCCCATTTCAGCTTCATCTTGTTAAATTTCACTACGAAGGGGCACTTCCACCAGCATACGTGAGAGTCCTGTTAATCTACATCCCCCAAGTACTTGCTATTATCAATCTTTGGGTATTAAATTATTTCTTATTATTATTTTAATTACATTCCTTGATTACGAGGGTAGTTTATTTTGTTTCTTCTGGGAATTTCCTGTTTTTATCCTTTTATTAGTTCTTATAATTTCCTAATCGATTTTATTTTAATTTAAAAAATTAACAGTAAAACAGACTTTTGGGGGTGTATGTGTGTACAGTTCTGAATTTTAACACGTGTAGATTCATGTAACCACCACAGCAATCGAGATGCAGAACAGTTCTATTATTCAAAGAAGCTGTTGGAGTATTTTGAACCATGATTCAATTTCTTTAACAGGTATAAGACTATTTGGGTTATCTATTTCTTCTTAGGTAAGATTTATGGCTTTTAAGGAATTGGCTCATTTGACCTAAGCTATCACATTTATTTGTGCAGTGTTTGTAGTATTCCCTTGTAATTCTTTTAGTGTCTGTGGTGTCTATAGTGACATCCTCTCTTCCATTCCAGATATTGGTAATTTGTGCCCCCACCCCCACTTTTTTTGTTAGTCTTGCTGCAGGTTTATCAATTTTATGGAAGATTTCAAATAATTACCTTTTAGTTTCATTGACGTTTTCTACTGTTTTTGTTGATTTAATTGATTTCTTTCTTATTTTTGTCCTTTCCTTCCTTCCAATTGTTTTGCTTTGACTTTCTTTCTCTAGCGTTTTACTGTGGGAGCTTAGAATGTTGACTTGAGATCTTTCTTTTTTTTTCCCAAATATAAGCATTTAACAGTATGTCTTTTCCTCTAAGCACTGCTTTAGCTGCATTCCACAAATTTCAATATGTTGTAGTTTTCATTCAGTTCAAAGTATTTTCTGATTTCCCTAGAGACTTCCTCTTTGACCCATGGATTATCATGTGGTTTAACTTCCAAGTATTTGGAGCTTTTCCAGTTATCTTTCTGTTATCAATTGCTAGTTTAATTTTGTTATGGTCAGAGAACACACTCTGTATGATTTCAAGGTTATTAACTTTATTAAGGTTTGCCCCATACCGGCCAGCCGCCAAAAAACTTTATTAAGGTCTGTTTTATGATCTTGGTTCTCATCTATCATAGTGAATGTTCCATGTGCACTTGAAAAGAATGTATATTCTGCTCCTGTTGGGTGGAGTGTTGTGTAAATGTCAATTGGATCCAGTTGGTTGACGGAACAGTTCAGTTCTTTATATTTGCCAGCTTTCTGTTGGCGTGTTCTGTCAATTACTGACAGAGAAATGATGAAGCCTCCAACTATAACCATGAATTCGTTCAATTCTCCTTTCAATTCTGTCAGCTTTTGCTGCATGTATTTTGAAGCTCTTTTGTTCGGTGCATAGACATTTAAAATTGTTATATGTTTTTGGTGAATTGACTCTTCTATTGTGATGTATTGCCCTCCCTTATCCCTGGAAATTATGCTTGCTCTGGAATCTTTTTTTGTCTAATACTGATATAGCCACTCCAACTTTTTTTATTAGTATTTGCATGGTATGTCTTTTCCCACTCTTTTCCTTTTAACCTACGTGTATTATAAAATTGTAGACAGCAAATAGTTGGGTTTTATTTTTTTGTTTGTTTTAAAATTCAATCTAACAATCTCTGTCTAAAGACTGTTTCATTTCATGTAAGTATTGATATGTTTAAAATTAGATCTACCTTTTCAGTATTTGTTCCCTCTGTTTATTATTCCCCTGTTTCCCTTTTCTTGCCTTATTTTGGATTATTTAAATATTTTCATATTCTATTCAATTTATCGGCTGAGTTTTTAACTATACCTCTTTGTGTAGTTTTTTAAAAGTTTTTAGTGGTTGCCATAGGGATTATAACATGCATACTTAATATTTCACAGTCTAATTAGAGTTAATATTTCTCTAGTTCATGTGGAATGGAGAAACTTATCACTGTGTAGGTCCCTTTACCCTCCCCCTGCATCCTGTAGTTGTCATACGTACACCCCAAACTCCTTGAACCATGGGATAATTTTTGCTTTCAGTTGTGATACAGACTTTAAAAAATTTAAGAGGAGAAAAATGGCCTATTACATTTAATCAGATTGTTACCATTTTTGTTTCTCTTTCTCCATTCTTGATGTTCTAAATTTCCTTCAGGTATCATTTTCCTTCCATCTGAAGAAATTTCTTTAGCATTTACTTCTGAACAAGGCTGCTTTCACTTTCCTCCATTTGAGAACGACTTTTACTCTCACTCTTGAAGAATGTTTTCACTGGATATAGAATTCTTTTTAAAAAAATCGAGGTAAAATTAACATATTATATAATTTACTATATTAACCATTTTAAAGTGTACAATTCAATGGCTTTTAGTACATTCATAACATTGTACAACCATCACCATTACCTAACTCCAGAACATTTTCACCACCTACAAGGAAACTTTGTACGCATTAAGCGTCATTTTCATTTCCCCTGCCCTCAGCCCCTGGCAACCTCCCATTCACTCACTGTCTGTGAAAGTTTGCCTATTCTGGACATTTCATATGAATGGAATTATACAATATGTGGTCTTCTGTGTCTATTCTTTCACTTAGCATGTTTTCAATGTTCATCCACATTGTAGCATGTATCAGTATTTCTTTTTTAAGATCGAATGATATTCCGTTGTATAAATGTACCATATTTTGTTTATTTATTCCGTTGTATAAATGTACCATATTTTGTTTATCTGTTCATCAGTTGATGGACATTTGAGTTGTTTCTTCCACTTTTTGGCTATCATGAATAATGCTGCTATGAACATTCCTATACAAGATTTTGTTTGAACACCTGTTTTCAATTCTCTTGGACCTAGGAGTGAAATTGCTAGATTATATGTAAGGTTAACTTTTTAAACATCTTATATTTAATGATCTGAGGAATATATGATCTTATATTTAATTGATCTGCCAAACTAGTTTTGGCAGCAGCTACACCATTCATTTTCACCAGCAATGTATGATGGTTGCCGTTTCTCAACATCCTCACCAACACTTGTTAGTTTCTGTGTGTGTGTGTGTGTGTGTGTGTGTGAGTGTGTGTGTGTGTGTGTGTGTGTTTACTACAGCCATCTTAATGGGTGTAAAGTGGTATCTCATTGTGGTTTTTTATTTGCATTTCCCTAACAACTAATGACGTTGAGCAGCTTTTGATGTGCTTATTGGCTATATGTATATCACCTTTGAAGAAATGTCTATAATAGTCTTTTGCCCATTTTTGAACTGATTTCTTTGTTGTTTCTGTTGTTGAGTTGTAACAGATCTTTATATATCCTGGATACTAGATACATGATTTATAAATATTTCCTCCCATTCTGTAAGTTGATTTTCATTTTCTTGATATCCTTTGATTACAAAAGTTTTGATTTTAATAAAGTTCAACTTACCTATTTTTTTATTTTGTTGCTCGTGCTTTTGGTGTCATATCTATGACTCCCTGCCAAATCTAAGGTCTCTGTAAACAGAGATTTACACCTCTGTTTTATTCTGGGAGATTTGTAGATTTAGCTCTTGTATTTAGGTCTTTGATCCATTTTGAGTTATATATGGTGTGAGGTAAGACTCAACTTTATTCTTCCACATCTACTTGTCCCAGCACCATTTATTGAGGATTATTATTTCCCCACTGAATGATCTTGGTGCCCTAATCAATAATCTATTGACTATAGATGTATGGGTTTACTTCTGGACTCTCAGTTCTATTCCATTAATCTACATGTTTATCCTTATGCTGTAAACTGTATGTTTATCCTTAACTACACTATTTTGATTACTGTAGCTTTGTAGTAAGTTTTGAAATTGGAAAGCACGAGTTCTCCAACTTTGTTCTTCTTTTCAAAATTGTTTTGGCTATTTGGGGTCCCTTGCAATTCCATATAAATTTTAGTATTGGCTTGTCCATTTCTGCACAAAAAAATGTGGTTGGAATTTTTATAGGGATTGCACTGAATTGGACATAGAATTGATTCACAGTTTTTTCCTTTTAGCACTTTAAAAATGTTTCTCCTCCTCCTGGCCTCTAGGGTTTCTGATGAGAAATCTGCAGTCATTTAAATCAGAGTAACAAGCAGTGGGAATTTGCCTCACACTCTGGATCCCGTAGCTCCCCCTGCTTCCTTCTGAGTTTCAGGCACCTGCCGGTACGGTGCCTCCACAGTGGTATTGCTTGGGGTGGAATGGGAGAGAATAAAAAAGGAACAAAAACAAAAGCAAAACAGGGGACTCTTTCTGACCCTTAGTGGTTGCCCCCTTTCCTTCCTCTTCAGACCAGAAAAAATTTTCTCTTGGTTTCTCTTTCTGTTTTCACCTGGCGTGTACTTCTGGTTTAGGGCTTCCTTCAGGCCAGGTGACACTGAAGGGAAAAAACGGTCAACTTACCACCGATTGGGTGGAGCTTTGAATTCTGACGTCCTTCCCCAGTTGGCCGGTCACTACTGGCTCTCCGTGCCCTCGGGTAGCTCGCTGCCCCGTGCAGGGGTCCGGGCTTTCTGGCTGCATTCTGTGCAGAGGCCGGGCATGCTCACTCCATCTTGGTGGGATGGAAACCCCTCTTAAATGGATGTTGAAGAGGTCCTTATAAAACATGCATGAAAATCCCTTTGTCATTGCATATGTTGCATATATCCTCTCGTGTCCTTGGTTTGTCTTTAAATCTTTAGAAGTTATCTCTCATTTAAATGGATGTTTCACATTTAACTACAGTCAAATTTATCAGTCCTTTCCTTTATGGGCTGGGCTTTCATGCTTTATTTAAGTGCTCCTTTTCAATACTGAGGACTAAAAGTGTCCTCCTGTGTTTTCTTCCTAAAGTTTTAAAGTTTATCACTTTTACCTTTATGTCTTTTGGACACCTGAAATTTATGTTTTCTATGTGGTGTGGGGTGGACATCTAGTTTTCTTTTCCAGGTAAATAGCCAGTGCCCTAGTACAATTAACCAGACAATCCATTCTTTCTGTATTGATGTTTAGGGACATCTCCTTTGTCACACATTAAGTTTCCAAAGATATGTGGGTTTGGGGGTTCTTCCATTGGTCTGTTTGTCTGTTTCTCCTCAGTTATCTTATTGGATAAAGTATCATGGATTTAAAAGAATGATAGCTGGTAGGGCACGTTCTCTCATCTAGTTCTTAAAAATTGTCTTAGCTTTTCTTTTTTTAAACAAATTTATTTATTTATTAATTTTTTTTTACATTCTGTGATGTTGTTGCAGAGCAGTTGGGGGTAGGGAGAGAGGGGAAAGGGGAAAGAAACAGGGTGGGAGGAGGAAGGAGGAGGCGCGGGATTGAGGCCTGTGGCACCCCCCTCATTCCTGCAGGGGAGACCAGGGTACTTCCGGCGTTGGCTTGGTCATTGCTGGGCTGGGTGCAGATGTCAGAGGGGTGTGATCAAAGCCCCCGCTCACCCACCGCCCCATCTCAGGAGCCCAGGGTGCCTCCTGTGGCAGCTCTCTTAGCTGTTCTTGACCTTTGAATTTTCATGTGAATTTTAGGATAAGCTGGTCAAGTTATAAAAAAAATCCAATTGTGAACTTTGATTGAAATTGCAATGAATTAATATACTAATTTTGGTACAATTGATATCTTTACAAGATAGAATCTTCCTATTTATAAACATGATATATCTACCCATTTATTCAAGTCTCGTACAATTGATATCTTTACAAGATAGAATCTTCCTATTTATAAACATGATATATCTACCCATTTATTCAAGTCTCTTCTTAGGTTCTTTAATAATGTTTTGTAATTTTTTTTAGAAAGCACATCTTCTATTAGATTTATTCCTGGACACTGGATCATTTTTCTTGTTACTATGAATATACATATACATATTTTTTTTGTATTAGATTTCCTTGATGAGCTCTTCTTTTAGTTTTATTAGTTTACCTTTTTCTTCTTATTTTAGGTTTTCTATATAATATCGTATTATTTGCAGATAAGGACAGTTCTGTCTCTCCCATCACTTCCCAATTCTCACATCTTCTTTCTCTTCCTTCCTGCATCGAATGGCCAGGATCTCTAGCACAGTGTCGAGCAGAAGCGGTGCTAACGGGCATCTTTGTCCAGTTCTCAACTTGGCTGTGCTTTGTCACTGCACAAGTGATGTTAACTCTAAGTTTCATAGATGATTTTTGTCAGGTTAAGGACATTGGCTTCTGATGGAGTTTGGATGTGTTGTCCACTCCAAAACTCATGTGGAAATTTGATCCCCAATGTGGCAGTGTTGGAAACTGATTGAGTCATGGCGGCAGATCCCTCATGAATGGATTAATGCTCTCCCTGGGGGAGGGGGGATTAATGAGTGAGTTCTCGCTCTACTAGTTCCCACGAGAGCTCATTGTTTAAAAAGACCCTGGCACCTCCTCTCTCTCTCTCTTTTGCTTCCTGTCGCCATGTGATCTGCTTGTACCCACCACCTCCCTGCCACTTTCCACCATGAGTAGAAGCAGCCTGAGGCCCGTGCCAGATGCAGCTGTCCCAGAATCGTGAGCCAAATAAACCTCTGTTCTTTATAAATTACCCAGTCTCAGGTAATTCTGTTATAGCAACACAAAACGGACTAAAACAGCTTCCATCCTTATTTTCTCTTAAGTCATGAATGAGTTTGGATAGTCTTAATTTTTCATTATGGAAAAATTTAAACATATGCAAAAGTAGGCAGACTAGTACGATAAACCTCTGTCTACCCATTGCACAGCCTCACTAATTGCTGGCTTATGACCAATCTTGTTTTATCTGTACTTCTGCGAACTTCTCTCCCTTCTGTGTTATTTGAGGCAAATCACGGATATTATGTCATGTTACCTGTCAGTATTTCAGCATGTATCCTTAAAAGATAAGATTTCTTTTAAAAAGAAAAATAACCATAGTATCATTATCAAACATAAACAAATTAAAAAATAATTAATTGACATTAACTATACACTCCACGTTTATATATTCAGTCACATGAATATTGAGTTTTAGCAAACATTTTTTCTTAATCTATTGTTTTTGTTGTTGTTGGGTCTTTTTGTTTTGTTTGTTTTGTGGCTGGCTGGTATGGGGCTTCATATATTAGGTGGATTTTTTCACATTTAATCTGTTAAAGTAGTGTATTTAATAGATTTTCTTATGTTGAACCATTCCATTTTTTGAATTTCTGTGATAAACATAATTAGGCCATGATATGTACACCTATCCTTGATTTTAATGTGCTAGCATTTTATTTAGCAGTAATGCATCTATGACCATAAGTAACACTGCTCTACTTTTTTTTTTTTTTTTCTGTGCTTACTGAGTTTTGGTATTAAAGTCAAGATCTTTATACAGTCAGTTGGGTGGCTGTATTTGTTAGGGTCAAAGCTAAGCTTCTACAACAACAACAAAAACCCAAATACAATTGCTCAAGCCGGGTGGAAGTGTGCTTCTGACCACAGTCTGGAGATGCACGGCCCGGGTTGGTGGGGCAGTTCTGCTCGGTATAGACAGCTGGAGACCCGGGGTTTCCCCACTTGGTCTCTCTGCTGTCTCCTAAGGTGTTTGTCTCCATCTACATGGCCAAAGCTGGTTCAGCCCTACGTCTGTGCAGCCCATGGAAGGGTAAAATAGAGGAAGTGGAGGGCAAGCAATTGTTTTTAAACAAGTGTTTGTCCGCCCCCGCCCCGGCATTCATATATTGAAGTCCTAACTCCAAGTACCTCAAAATGTGGCCTTATGTGAAAACAGTCATTGCAGATGTAATTAATTAGAATGAAGTGATACTGGAGGAGGGTGACTGGTGTCCTTATAAAAAGGGGAAATCTGGACACAGACACCCCTTACAGAGAACACCATGTGACCATGAAGGCAGAGATTGACCGAAGAATGCCAGAGATTTCCAGCAAACTATCTGAAGCTAGGAAAGAAGGATGGAGCTGATTTTCCCCTCAGAATCCTCAAAAGGAGCCAGCCCTGTGCATGCCTTGACCTTGGGCTTCTGGCCTCCAGGACTATGACAGGACACAGTTCTGTCGTTTCAGCGGCCCAGTTTGTGGTACGTTGTAACAGCAGCCCTGGGAAACGAACACACAAATGCTGGAGAAGCAGCACCGCACTCTTGCTCATGATTAAGGGGAGAATTTACTCATGTAGACACACCTTGCTGCAAGGGAGGCTGTAGCTGGGCTATCCTGTGCCCTACAGAAAACCTTCCCAGAGGAGGATTTGGAGGACAATTGCTACAGGAACTGAAAACATTTGTTCAAGGCGTGTTTACGTGTGATTTAAAGGTCTAAGAAAACAAGCATCTAAAACAATCTGGTACCGACAGTTTAGAGTGAGAGAACTTTGATTACCAGTTCAAAGATTTTAATAGTTATTGGTTTAGTTAGCTTTCTATTTATTTTTGCATCAATTTTGGTAATTAACTTATGTCTAGAAAATTATCCACTTCATCTGAATTTTCAGATGCATAAAGCTGTTCACAGTATTTAAAAATCTGAGTAGAGACTGTATCATTTTTGTTCCTGATATCATTTGTGAGTGTGTCTTCTCCTTTATTATTGGTCAGGCTTGCTAAAGATTTGTCTGGTTTATTAATTTTCCCCCCAAGAACCAGCATTTTACCTTGATCCTTTTTATTGTTTCTTTGTTTTGTGTTTCACTGATTTCTGATTTTTTTTGTAGTTTTGTCTTTATTTAAAATAATGCATACAAATAAATTAAAGAGTTAAATTGTTCTTCCTACGAAAAACAGCAGTCCCGTTGTCCCCTCCTATTTCCCTTTTCAACTCTTTCACTGGCCCTTTTGTTTACTCTACATCTGTAAATACTATGCTCATCTTCCTGCTGCTTTATTTCTCGGTGACTGCTGTCATTTATACACATCCCTCCATGGGTACACTAAGGCTTTAGCTCTGTTTCACCTCCTTCCTCACCGCCACACTCAGTCCCTTAGTCCTCCCAATACCGTGATTGGGCTAGGTCGATATTAAATCTTTGTTATCGTGACCATGATAACACTAGCCACGGCCGAGCCATGCAGTGTACTACAATTATTTTACCTTTTCTGCACAATTCTTTATTTTCCCTAGAATTCTTGATTGTTCCCCTTTTCCATTTACTTAGTTTTCCATATGATTATTGCTAATTCCACCCATTATGCAAATCTGCTCTCAGTACATGCAAACGTGAAGTGGCCTATCAACGTTATCTTCTCCAAACCTTTCCCATGATCTGCCCCAGTGTGGACGGGTTGTCTTCTACACTCCACACACAGCTGCTGTCCTGGCCTCTCCCTGCGCTATCATGCCAGGAATTCCCTTCGTCTCTTCTCAGGTTTGGTTTTTTGTATTCCGTGCTTCCTCTTGCTTGCTTTGCTTCTTTATTTTTGGTGGGATGCATCCTCCAGTAGCTTCCTGAGAAGCACTACTTAGGAGATACAGTAAAAAAAATTTCTTGTACATGTAAAAAATGTTTTCTCTGTCATTACTTGTAATTGCTACTTTGCTGAGCATGGAATTTTGTGTTAGAAATAAATTTTCCTTTAGAATTTTGAGGGCATTGCCTCATTATTTTCTGGATCCCATTTTTCCATGCTATATACTGTTGAGTGTATAACTGTTTTCCCCCTCTCTGAAAGTTTGTGGGATCTTTTCTTTATCTCCACTGTTCTGAATTTCATTACAATGCACTTTGGTGTGTGTCTATCTTCATTCTTTGTGCTAAGCACTAGGTAATGTCTTTCAGTTTGCAAATTTATGCCCTTTGGTTATGGAAGCATTTCTTGAATTATTTCTTTGATGAGTTCCTTCCCTTGGTTTCCCATGTTTTGTTTTGTTTTGTTTTGTTTTCCTTTCTTTCTAGAACTCCTATTATTTGAATATTGAAACTCCTAGACTTGTTCCCTAATTTTCTGATCTTTTCTCTCCTGTTTTATGACTCTTTATTTTTTGGGTCTATTTTATGGGGAAATGTAGTATATCTTCAAATACAGCCATTTATACCTTTATCAGTCAGGAACACAGAAACCACTCTAAGGATTTCAAGCAGAAAGAGATATAATACAGGGAATTGGGTGCTAACAAAAACATTGGAAGAAAAATCAGGGGGTGCACCTAACTTTCAGATTCACAGATATCGCTGTGGCCCAGACAGTCAGGAAGTTGCTGTTATCATTAGACGTCAGGGAACCATAGGACACCGCTGATGTCACCCGTGTCCTGCTGCCCTGAGTTCATGACTGGCAGGGAAATGGAGTCCAGCCAGACTGTCCTATGTCTAAGCAACTGGATACCTGCTGCCTCACTGAAGGAAAAAATGACTCCAGTCTCCAGTCCACCTCCCAGTCTCTGGTACAAAGAAAGAGTTAAAAGGAGTAGTATCAATACCGGCAGAAACAAAAACAAAACAGCAAAACAATATATACGACCATTTTCTTCACTCTCTGCTTCTAGATCTCTCTTGGGCTAGAGTCTCAGCCTAGTTCAGGTCCTAACTTGTCGGTCGTATTTCTCCCTCTCTGCCTCTTTATACTGCACTTTGGATGATTTTTTTCTTACTATCTTCCAATTCATCATTTTTTTCTTTGACTCTACTCAGTCTACAGTATAACATGAATATACAAAAAAAAATCCGATGACTATTTTCTGTGTCTCAGATTTCCAGCTGGTTCCTTTTTATCCTCTATTCCTCCCAGTTGGCTCTTTTTTATGCCTACTTCTTCCATCTCTACCTGTTTCATCTAATATTTCTTGCTTATTTAAAAAAGATATTATACCTTTATGATTTCTTTGACCAAGGTACACACAAATACACTTGAAAACTTTTTCTACACTACTCCATAAAACTGATGTCAACTGGAATGAATCCACGTTATTTATTGGTTTTGCCATCTTTCTTATCATTAGACTCCTTCGTTGTTAAAATGTGTTTTGGAATTTTGATTTGTAGACCCGTTTTGAATGGCAGTTTTCCATCTTCTGATTTGTTTTCTTTTTACTCTTCTTCCCCAGTGTACAGTTTATAGTTTTGTGGTGGCCTCCACCTGATCTCCTAAGCCCCTGTTCTGTGATGAGGTCTGTGTGTTGTTCGCTGTGCCATGCAATGCCAGTCCAGCTGTGACCCAGTGGGTGGCTCAGCCAGGTCTTCATTGTGAGGTTGGGCTCTGTCCCCGTGCCTCACCTCACCCCACCCTGGTATGCAACATCTGAAAGCAGGATCTTTCTGTGGTCTCCTGTCTCCAGGAAAACATTTTTAAAAGGAAACTTCTCTGTTGAAGTATAACATGTATACAGAAAAGCACACAAATCATAAATAAACACCTAGAGGGTTTTTCACGAAGTGAATGCTCATGTGTAACAAACACACAGAGCAAGAAAGAGAACATTATTGGCCTCCGGAAGCCCCAGGCACCTCTCCTGGTCACTATCCTTTCAAGGGTAACCACACTCCTGTCTTTGCTAACAAGTCCCTGGGACCCAGAGTCCAGCAGCACCTCAGTCACAGTCCCATTCAGTGATTTTGGGTTCACAGAAATAGTTGCCTTGTTTTTGAGCCCAGCTATGTGTGTCAGGTTATATGTTAAACTGTGTGGTTCATCGCTGCTTGGTGGTTGCAGCAGAGAACTCTTGCCACCCCATCCTGACTGCAAGTCCAGCGGAATCTGGGGACGGGGCTGTCACCAGTTTCTCCTGGAGGCCAGGGGAACGCTAGCAGATGGGCAGTTCAGTGGATGAAGCGCTCTTGTACGCTCACTAACAAATTCAGATTTTGTCCTCCAGGTAGTGATAGATGATGAAAAATTGCATGCAGGCCCATGAGATGATTTTTTAGATGCATATATTTTAGAAATATTTCTCTGGCTGAGCCAGAGAGGATGGAATAAAGGAGAGCTGCACACAGACAGGGTTCCCAGCAGGGAGGGAACTTCTGCGGTCTGGGTGAGGCATGCCCCGGGCCCCCAGGGCAGTGGCGGGGGTGCGTGGGTGGCCAGACCGTAGGGATCAATCTGGGAGACAAATAGGAGGTGACGATTGGGTCATGTCTAGGATGACTTTTAGTTGCTGGAAAACCAGTGGCAGGTGGTTTGCTCTGTGATTTACGGAGCTTAAAGAACGCAGGTGAAGGAGCAGGTTTGTGGGAACTCATTTTTCTTGACGGTTTTGTCGGTGGCTGGCTCTGGACGTCCTCTCCCAGGGTTCTGGTCTTGTGACTCATCTGACAGCAGCATGTTGGTTGAGTCCCTGCCGGTGAGGGCTGGAGCCTTGGAGGCGGGGAGGGCAGGGAGTTGACTAGTGGACAAGACCACCTCCAGCCAGGGCTCTTTGCAGTGGCCACTCACCAGGGCACAGGAACTGCCTGCCCACAAGGCGTGGGGTGCCCAGATTCCTCCTGAAGCTTGGGCGCCTTTGAGAAAACTTGGGGGAGGGAAGCAGAGAGAGTCAAGTGCATGAGAAAAAAATGGGGACCCAGAGGAAGAGAGTCAGACCGAGGGGAAAGGAGCTCCAGTCTGTTCTCTCCTCTGCTGGGTCAGGGCTCAGTCCTTCACCCTGTCGCTAACAACTGCTCCTGAAGGTCCTTTATTACCGGAACCCACTTGCTACTGTAGATCTCGCCCAACCACCCCACAGGAGGGGTAATTCAATGGCTCAATACAAACCAATTTGGAGTCAGGAGGACAAAATTCGCCTTATCTGGGATCCCACAGAAGATGCCCAGGAGGTCCTCGATGTCTCCTGGTCCTTCTGGCGCTCCACCGGCCTCTCCGCCTCTGCTCGGTCGTCAGGCCCTCTTCGGCTTGTCTGGGCTGGGCCAGGCTGTGTCCTGACTAAGCATCAGTCTGAGCCCGTCGCTGGGGTCTGGGGTATCCGGAGGAGTCAGCTCAGACCCTGGAATCTTACTCTGCGGAGGGCCCTGGCACAGGGAGCTGCGAGCGGGGAACAACTGAACTGCCCCGCACTGTCCCCCGGGCACCCCCAGCCTGTGTCGGGAGCAGAGGGCCCTGCTCGCCGCATGGTCCCGCTCAGTCACTCGCGTTGCTCACGTTGGGCAGAAACAGGATCACAGAGTGTCGTGACCTGTGAAATTGTAATCCAACCCTACATTCCACAGATGAGGCCCAGGGAGGTCAGGTCACTTACTCGAGACCCACCCAGGAACCTTCACGTTGTTCTCCGCCACCCCCCAGCCCTGGCTCCCAGAGGGCTCTAGGGCCGACTTGGTGCACTGTAGGGCGCTGCTGCCAGGCCAGGCAGCGACAGCCTGTCGGGGCAGGGCGGGGGCTCCTGGGTCCCAGGGCAGCCAGGACCTGAGCGTGGTGCATCGATGGCTCCTCATCAGCAGGTCCCTACCCTGCAGGCTCTGCACCTGGGACTGGAAGAATGAATAGGGACCTTGTTTGGTAGGAATGTCTTTCCTCTGCTGTTTGCTTTGGGTTTTTCCCTCTCCTTTCCTGGCTGCTAACCCAATATTTGGTTTTGTGTCAGCACTAAATATATTTCTTCATTTAACCCCCAGAATCATGGTTTCCTACCTGCTTCCCACGACCGGATCCACAGCCTGGAATGAAAACAGAGCCCAGAGGGCATGGGCAGCTCAGGCTGAGGGGGCGGCAGTTCCGGGAGGGAGGAGCGAGCCGGGGAGAGGGCGCTGTCACCCACGTGGGCATTGCTCAGACATCCTGAGGGAGGGCGGGACACAGGGCGGCTTCTGTCCCCGTCCACCCGCAGCACTGCCCACACCCCAGCATTCCAGGTGCAGGCTGCTGAGGGGACCCGGGGCACAGGATAAACAAGCAAACCCCGGGCCCCGAGCCCCCCTGCCCGCGCCCGCCCCGGCCCCTTGGCCAGGCTGCAGCCCCCGGTGGAGGCCCCTTCGAGGGTCCCCCTTCCCTGCTGTCCTCGCTGCCGGCAGTCACGGCCGGAGCTCAACCACACTGGGCAGCTGAACGGAAGCGGGCCTCGGGCAGGAGCTTCCAGCAGCC
The DNA here is from genome assembly GCF_027409185.1 of Cynocephalus volans. NCBI lineage: Eukaryota > Metazoa > Chordata > Mammalia > Dermoptera > Cynocephalidae > Cynocephalus > Cynocephalus volans. The sequence goes on from NC_084472.1 coordinate 109,754,243, forward strand.
GCCGCGCCCTGGCCTGGGCACCCCGCTGGGCACCCACCCGCCAAGAGCCGGCTGAGAAGGGGCGGCCTGCTTCTCTCTTCCAGAGCCCGGGAGGAAGGCCAGGGACACTCCTGCCCCCTCTGCCCCCCAATGCCTGGGAAAATCTCTCAATCAGACTTGCTTTTCCAGACCTGGGAGCTGTGGCAGCACATTCTGTCTCCGTCTGCTGGAGCAGGAAAACAGGAGGCAGAGCCTCCCACCCCCTGATTTACAGCCCTGGCGCGGCTCTGATGCACAGATCACTCGGGACAGAGGCTCGGCTGTGGCTCTGCAGATGTGAGCCTGCAGAGGCGCTTCCTGCCTGCCGCGCCGCCCCCACGCACGTCTGCTGCCCGCTGGGCCGGGCCGGGGCTGGCGGGTACGGGAAGGCGGGGGGCAAGCGGTTCCCAGGCCCTGGGGGCCAGCAGGACCATTTGATCTTCCTCTGCCCCGCTCCTCTCCTCGCCTGTCCCCACCTTCCCCTCTTCACGGGTGTCTGTCCAGCACTCGTCAGGCACTGGGTGCCACGGCAGCTGCTGAGAGGGACACAAGACTCCTAAGTCTCTGGCCCTGTGCTTATCCATGGGAAGAGGAGATAGGATTGCCAAGGCCTGTGACAAAGGGCAGATGCAGCCTGTGCCTGTTCACGGTGCCCCGGGAAGTCAAAGATCTCTCTGCCATGGCAAGAGCTGGGGGAGGCTGCCCCAGGAGGTGCTTGTCAGGACGGCCGACGGGAGATGCCTTGCACAAGGCTGATGTGGTCCTGTGGGGGTTCCCTGCTTTACCTCCATCTCCACCCCCAACTAAAGCCTGGCCAGAGAACTGTCTCCTTTCCACTTCCATGAACCAAACTCAGGTGTCAGGGGACCGGCTGCCCTGTTGTCAGGAGCCATGGGGTTTCTCGGAGGCTGGCAGCAGGCAGGCCTCTGCCCCTTTGCCCTGCCCCCACTGTTGACACCTGGGTTCAGCGCTCCCATCAAAGTGAGATTTGCTTTGGGCATCAGTTCCACGCTTACCTCTTGCCAGAGGGCCACGAGGCTCTTCAGATAAGTCTGCAATGGATTTGGCTGATCTAACCGACCAGGCTTTGGGGTCACTGATCTGCTCGCCCCTCTCGGAACCGTGTGCTCATTCGCTGGCCACGTGGTCAGCCACATGATGCGTTGCTTCCCACCGCTCCTCCCGACCCTGCCCCTGGGCCATCCGTCCCCACCACCGAAGCTCTCTCCTCTGCTTTCTGTGGGACGTGGTGTGAGCAATGCTTCATTTCACTGCAACATCAGGAGAGGGTCGATTATGTCCCAGGCACTGATCTGGAGGTTGGGGACACAACGACGAAGGAGAAGATCACCCTGTCCTCGAGAGCTCACAGCCCAGTAGCATTTTTATATTAATTAGCTGACAGTGCACTTGGCTTCACTCCCCACAGGCCTACGAGGGGCAGAGAGAGGTGCTATTGCTGCCACCAGCGTACAGACAGTGGCCCCAGCTCGGGCCTAATGGTTTGCCACACTCTTGCCAGCAGCTGGTGGGGCTTGGGTTTAAGTCCCACTCTTGCCACTGTGACCTTGGACAAATCTCTCCTCCATGAAAGGCCGACCTCAGTGGGTTGTTGCGAAGATCAGATGGAGGCATAGCTCGTGTCGGGCGCGCAGAGGGCATGCCATAAGGTTACTTTTCCTTTTCTTGGGCCTAGGAGCGTGTCATATGTTTATGTGAATTTCCCTGAGCATTGACTGAGATGGAAATTCCTGCTTCTAACCTCTCCCCTGGCCTTGATCGTTTGTGAGGGTGAGGGGGGCAGGGGCACGGTTGGAAGAGGAGGGTGCAGCCCCTGGGGTGGGAGAGACATCTGGGGCTTTCCTAACCCGGGAACCGCATCCGTGGCTCATCCCAGCGGGCGGAGGTCGGGCAGGTCGGTGTCCTGCCCCGCCTGCTGGCGGAGGCAGCTTATGGATTTGGTGACAGATTCCTCTGGAGAGATGAATGAAGCAATTGTGTACTTGGTGCAGAAAAGATGCCAGATAGAGGAGATGTTTTCGATGGCAATAAGGCTGAGACCGAGTCAACACGCAGGACGGGCACGGCTCCCTGACGGTCCTGTGAGAACGTGTACGCCTCCAAGCTGCTCTTGGCACGGATGGGCCAGTCTAAGCGCTTTTATCCTTTTCCTCGTTTCAATCTCCCTCCTACCTCCTGGAGGGATTCCTAACTCACATGCTTGGACAACAAAGGCAGTTAGCGGGATCCTGGTGGGCGAGGCCCCAAACCAGAAAGACAGTTTTCACACAGCTCCGCAGATGCCCCCCGGCTCCGCACTGGTTTGCAAAAACACCTGATGGCCAGATCAGAAGGCCCTGGGAGGAGGTTAAAAGGTTTTCTGGACAGAAAGGCCCTTCTCACCTGCTTATCAGACTTCAAGCGAATCGCTAAGGGCTGGCTGAGTGCAGCTGATAGACTTTCAAGACGCTTGCTGTGGTGAATGTCGGATTTTTAAATTCTCCTCTGGACACTGGAGGCGGGAGTGGGTGGGTCAGAGTGGCGAGGGGGACCAGAGAACTTGTGTGCCTAGGTCCATCCATGTGAAGGGTAGCCACCATTCAGGACGGAGCTGCCGAGAACTGGATGTGAAAGAGTCTGAGCCAGGAGTGACCCCGACAGCTGGACAGAGGGGAGACTTGGAAAGAGGAGGTGGGGACAGCGTGGGCCTGGGAGGACGTCGGCAGAGGATGACCCTCTCTTCTAAAGGTTAAGAAGCATCTTCCATCCGGCCTTAGGAATCTTAGGAAGGCAGCACAAGGGTGAATGTTCTGGTGCTGCTGGAGCCAGCTCGAAGTGGCCGTGGGAGTGCCGAGTGGCCGCGTGGTCACCTCCAGCCCAGGCTCCCCCCGCGGGACGGTCGGCCAGGCCAGTGTCCTCCCGCTGGCACCTTGGGCAGGCAGGCAACCTGGCGCTCCTGGGGGTGGGGAACAAGGTCAGAAATGGAAGCTGTCATTAAATCTTTTTTTACCCCCCCGCACCCCCGCAGGAGGCTATTCTGGGTGCACACAGCGGCCGCCTTTGTCCCGTGGCCTTCCCGGTGACTGGGCGGAGAGGTTTTCAGATTGGGAAGGGTTTTCAGATCTCCTTGAGCGTCTTCTGAAAATAGAGACGGGACCTCCAGTTTGACCTTTCCGGACTCCACTTGGTGGCGGAGAGAGGCCGCCCGTCCTCCTGCCTGGGCCATCCGCGCTGTGGGGACAGGTGTGGCTGAGGTCAGCGGGCAGCTCCTGTTGTCCAGGTCGGCTGGGCTGTGTCGTCGGCACCTGCTCCTGTCCTCTGTCCTTGCAATCAAACGAGGTCCGGCAGTGTCAGGCCTGAGCCCTGCTCCATCAGCCCTCCCCTCCGGTCCCTTCCTACAGGGGCTCCTGGGGCGGCTGTCCCTTCCTCCTTGCTTGCCCCCACACCCCACACGGTGTCCTCCACTCCGTCAACCCCTCAGCCCTTTCCTACCCCCCACCCTGGAGCCAGGGCCAGGATAGCAGAGCCACGTGCGCCACGCCCCGACCCTGCGGGCAGGATCCAGCACCTCCCGTCCAACGAAGGCCACGGTCTCCAAGAAACAGGGTGCGGGGCTCAGTTCTGGAGCAGGACCCGCGACCGCGACCTGCAGGAAGAAACGTGACTGGCCAGTGCGGGAGCCGCCTGCACCAGGAGGACAGGGATCCGTCCCGCTCCGGCGCCCCTCGCGCCGCAGCCTCTGTCATCCGCGTTGTGCTGAAGCCCGAGGCCGCTTCACCAGGACCGTCTCTCCCTGCAGCTCCCTCCTCTCGGAGCTCCCGCCCTCCGCGGCGTCCCACTGTGTGCATGGGGTCCCCTTCCCTCCACCGACAGTCGTCCTGACCGTGGCTGCCTGTGGCCACGTGGCTGGCACCTCAGAGTGGATGAGGGCATGGGGCAGGTGCTGTGTCCGCGACGGTGGCCGAGGCATCCGAGTGCCTCCACCCCTCAGCGCCGCACCGTCCACTCCCCACCCTGCTGCCTCGTCCTCTTTAACATCTCACCCCGTCCTGTCCCCCGTCGCCTGCCAGCACCACCTCTGCCAAGGCCACCAGACACGTGCGCTAGCCTCCACGGCTCTTGCTGCCTGCCGGCCTGCTCCTTCACACACCCCCACGCTGAGGCCACAGTGACTTTTCCAGACTTCGGTGTGGCTGCGCCATCCCCTGCTTGGAGCCCTCCAGCCGTCGCCACAGCCTTCACAATGACGTCCAAGGGGCTCAGTACAGCCCTTCTGGGAACGCCGGGATTCGGCCTCTGCTCACAGCTCCTTGCCCCTTGCTCCTTCTGCTTGGATTCCTGCGTTTCTCCATTGACTGTGCTCTCAGCCCTGCCTCCAGACCCTCGCACAGGACGCCCCTCTGCCAGCGGCACCCCTCCTTCCCAATGTGCGTGGTGTGGGTGAGTGTGCACACACACACACACACACGTGCACACACACGTGCACACACGCACACACGCGCGCGCGCACACACGCACACGCACACACGTGCACACGCGCACACACAGACACACACGTCCACACGCACACACAGACACACGCACACACAGGCACATGCACACGCACACACACACGTGCACACGCACGCACACTCGCGCGCGCACACACCTGCACACGCACACACGCGCGCACACATGCACATGCACACACGCGCACGCATGCGCACACGCACACGCACGCGCACACGCACACACACGCGCGCACACACCTGCACGCGCACACACAGACACACACGTCCACACGCACACACACGCGCACACACACGCGTGCACACACAGGCACATGCACACGCACAGGCACGTGCACACGCACGCACACGCACACACGCGCGCGCACATGCACATGCACACACGCGCACACGCACACGCACACACACGCGCACGCGCACACACGTGCACACACGCACACACACGTGCACACACGCGCGCACACACGCACACGCGCACACGCGCACACACAAGCTATGTAAGGCCTATGTGTGGTCTGACGCCCTTCAGGGACTACAGTTTGCAGGAAGAATTTCCTGATGAACCCTTCCCTCCCCGCATCCCACACTCATTGGCGTGTCCCCTGGTAGTTTTTTGTCCTGTCGACCGCGCCTTCTTGAAAACTGTCCGGGGCGTGGCTTTGCGTCTGAACGCCTGCCTAAGGCCGTTCCCTCCACCTTCTGGTGATGCGCAGCTGCCTTGTCTTCCATTTGAGGAATCTGCTCCTCTGTCTATGCGTTTTATGGAAAATCAACTCCACCCCCTGCTCTAAGTCTGAGAAAAGTGGCTTCGGCATCGATGAATAATCAGAGCCACAGGAATTGGCTCAGGGGTGGGGGTGCAACCAAATGCAAGGGAATGAGTTCGGGGCGAGCTTTTGCTGGTGGCCCTGGGTAGGAAGTGGCCTTGCTCCTCTGCGAGGTCTCTGGGTGTGGTGGTCTCGTCCTCCTCTGCTTGGAGGGCAAGTAGGAAACCCGGGCGCTGCGGCTGCTGGCATTAGAACAAAGCTAATCCTGTGAAGGCAGAAGCAAAGGACAGAAAGAGAGCGGGTCCTTGATGTCACTGGAAGAGCAGCTGGATCAAACTGAACCTGCAGCCAGCACAGGCCCTGCGTTTCCAGTCACATGTACCTTTAAATCACTTTTATGATTTCGGCCGGTTTGAACTGGCTTTTTGTTACTGCAGAAGAGTCTCTTTGCTCCCTGACTTTTCCCCTCTGACCACACCTCCGTTCTCCCCGGTTCCCCTTCCTCTCCCTTGCTGCTGTGTGGCGGTGTTCCTCTGAGATTTAGCCTTGTTGTCATGTGCAGACCGCATGATCTCAAGTATGACTTCAGTGCGCCATTGTCTTCCAAATCTGCAACACCCACGGTGCAGGCAGGAACATCTAGCAGCTTCCTATCATCACTTGTTTGTCCCACAAACACGTCAAATGCAACAGGGTCCAAACTGAACCTCTCCTACGCCTCCCTGGATCCCCCACCTTTGCTAATGGCTCGCGCGTCCTTCCTGCTGCGGGAGGCGGGAGCTGCTGCCGTCCTGCTTACACCCCACCTGCAGTCAGCTCCCCATCCTGCCGGTCTCCTACCCAAACCCTTCACCCCCGGCCCTCTGTCCTGTCCCCGGCCGCACTGCTCTCACTAGGTGGAGGCTGGGGCTGGGTCCTGCAGTACAGCACGCTCCAGTCTGCCTCCCACCCGGGCCACCATTGTCTAGAAGTGAAGTCTGACCACTTGTGAAAGTCTGCCTCAAGCCCTTTCCCCGCTAAGCACCGGCTTCCAGAACCTTCACTCTCCTAGGTCTTCTGAACTTCTGGAAGGTTCTAGGCCTTTGCCTGTGCTGCTTCTCCTGTCTCCAGTGCCCACCCCCCCCTTCTCCAGGCATGCTCTTCCCATCTTCAGGCTCAGGTGCCGCCTGGGTGCTGCCTCCTCTCCCAGCAGCTTCTGAGAGTGTAAGCTCCCCGAGGTTAGGGACGTGGACCCCCTGCCCCACTTCAGGCTGTGAGCGCAGTTAGGGTGATGTGCCTCCTACCTCTGTGTCCTCAGTCCCCGGCAAGCACTCGGCCTATATCACGTGCCCAGCAGATGTGCAGCCAAGTGAATGATGCACAAATGAATGAGCGGATGCACTGGAGCTCAAGTCTCCACGCGTCTCCCCAGGAGACACCCCCTGCAGCACTGTCCTTGCTTGTGAGGGCAGCAGCCCCATCCAGTCCTGAGATGAGACACCCCCCTCCCAGGGGAGAATGCTGTGAAGTGTCAAAGGGGATCCTCAGGCTGAATGGTCCCTCATGCTCAGGGTCATTGCAAGGGGGGATTCTCAGCAGGAGACCCTGGAGGGGAGCAGAGTGCCCGGGAGCAGCAGGGGTGGAGAGGATCTGGGATTCGTTATCCTCACTACCAGGTCTGCCAGGGAATTCTGGGGCAGTTAAGACCACCTTGGTCCCTAGAATTCCCAGGAAAATGCTTTTTGCTGTTTTTAAGGCAGATACAGGGAAACGTCCAGGCTGTTAGGGAGTGCCAGGTAGGGCAGCAGAGATGGGTGCTTGAGGAGGAGAGAGACGGTCTGGCCGCCCTCTCTGCCTCTGCCCTTGTTCTACTAGGCACGGCCTCCCTGCTGAGGCCTTCCCTGACCACAGCGCCTGCTCTGCTCTTCTGGGGGTGGGGGTCTCCCTTTCTCTTCTAGGCAGGTCTGGAGGTCTGAGCATGGTTGTGGGCGTGGGGAGCCTGCCACTGGTCAGCTGATCCTGGGGCAGCTGTAGCAGGTGGCAGGACACCGTTGTGAGCCGTCAGTTCTGAATTATGATGAAAACTACTGATAATACCAGCCACATGATGGGAACTCACTGTGATACCTAATCCTCTTTCCAACAGGCCCTCTTACTAAGGTCACATCCTGGGGCAGGAGGGGATGTGCAATGAGTGTCCAAGAGTCCCCGCTTCTACAGGAGGGTGTGGCAGGAGACGTATTTCAGCACAGCCTAGCAGGGTGCTCAGAGGACCAGGCAGGGCTGACACTGCATGCACAGGCAGGGGTTGGGAGGCAGGGCCCTGACACTCTGCAGCAGCACGCCCTTCCCCTCCGTGAGGGGAGGCCCTGCCCTTCGATTGCCTGGGTATCTGGGTATCGAGGAGGGATCAGGGCTCAGCACAGTAGGGAGCTCAGGAGAGGCAGGACTCAGCAAGCAGCAGCATCGAAGCCCCCTGGAGCAGCCTCTGTCTGCTCTGTTGCCACAAGACGCAGCAGCTCGGTCACTGCCCAGGGCCTCTGCCACCTCTGGCCGCTGGTAAGGTCCTGCTTGGGGCCCACCCTCAGCAGCCACTGTGTTTGTCATTGCCAACACCCCCTGCCTTCCTCCTTCCATCACCAGTCTCTAAGCACACACCCTTTATCTCCCATCTGCCTGGAAGAAAGCTCATAGAATCACATGTCCAGTGACACCTGAATTTTATTAACCCTTCTCAAGCCCCAAAGGCCTCTAAGGAATGAGATAATATTAGTGGAATGTGACGGGCTGTTTTGGGGGCGATTAGAAGACAGAAAGGTCTCTGAGGCCCCATTCTGAACAGTCGTGCCTAGGTCATCCCTTCCTTCCCTCCTTCTTTCCTTTGTTCCTTCCAGGGCTTACTTTGGGCAAGGACCTGGGCATGACAAGGAGATGCAAAGCGGACTCAGGCCTTGGCTCTGAGGAAGGCCTCACTTCAAGCCAACTCGCTGCATAAAGCACTGGTTTTCCCCAAGGAGGGAGCAGGGCTTCTGCTGGGAATGGGGTTGGGAGAGACTTCTCTGCTCTCCTGTGGTCTCTCTAATGTGCTCCCTCTGGCGTAGGATCAGCCCTGGGGAAGCGGAGGCTCCCACTTCCAGTTTCCCGTGGCTGGAGGCACCGGCAAATGGCAGCAGGTTCCTTAGGCCCTTGATATGGCTCTGGCCACCGTGCAAGGATTTGTAGCCGGAGGACGAGCCCAGGGACGGATGGACAGAGCTCGTAACTGGAGATGAGCCTCGTCATGGTCCTGTGCATGCTTAGAGCTGGGGCAGGGGTACCTCTGCTGTCCCTTCTGGGGCACAGTGAGACCTGGAAACTCAGATCTGTGCTCCCTTGGCTTTGCTGACATGGGAAGGACTGGTAGGGAGAGGCATGAAACGGTTTGGCCTGGCCTCAGGCAGGTTCCTGAGCTGCCACTAGCTGTGGCCTCTGCTCGGTGGTCCCGGCAAAGCCAGTGAAGCTAGACCTCACTCTCAGGCTGGCCTGTCAGCCCTCACCGGCCCCCTGCCCAGCCAGCTCCTCCAGACCGGCTCTGTCCTCGTCCTGTTCCTGAGGGACTTTGCTCTCTGCGGCCTGCAGAACCGGCTACATAACTTTTTGTTTGTTTGTTTGTTTGCTAACATTTACGTATACACATTTGTGGGGTACAGTGGTCGATCCAGTACATGCATATGCTGCACAGTGATTCACTTAGGGCGGACTGCACGGTCTGAGCTGTCAGCCCCCCCTTCCGCTCCCCACCCCCTCCCCCCGCCCAGCTATGTAATTTGCAGGCCCGGAAGGAATCTTAAGATGGCTCAGCAGAGCTGAGCGCGGGGCTGGTTTTGACTGCCACGAAGCCAGCCCCCGCTGCCCAATATTTGCTTCTCAAAGGGGGACTTTTGGGCCCCCACAGAAACAACTCTAAATGAGAATTTTCTGGCCCTGGTGACAGGTGACAGAGGAGTTAGTCCTGCTTGATACTCCCAAATTGCACTCTGGGGATCAGGGACCACCGACTCGACTCCCCTCCTTAAGAGGTGGCTTCCCTTGCTTTTCCTCTCTCCTGTGTCCTCTTGTGGGTTTTCACGTCAGGGGAGCAAGGATGGTGGGGAGGGGGAGAGAGAGAGGAGGAGGCTGAGGGGGAGGCTGGGGAGGAGGCTGAGGAGGAGGCTGAGGAGGAGGCTGAGGAGGAGGCTGAGGGGGAGGCTGAGGGGGAGGCTGAGGAGGAATGGTGGGATATAAGCAGAGCCTGGTTTTCTATCAACCTCTGCCCCGATCCTGTTCCTTTGGGGAATGCTGCATGTGTTCCTGTCATTCGTTCTGGTGGTGACCGGAGCTCCAGGCGCAGTGTCCTTCGTGCTTTCTGCAGCCCCTGGCAGACTCTGGCCGTCCTCCTAGCTGCTGGGAAGGGGAGACAACACTGCAGAGTCCCTGGGAGCTTGCACTGGGAGCAGAGATGGAGGTTTAATGGTTTCGTTGTCACCTGCTGAGCGGCTCTTCCTCCTAGAAGACAGGACAGAGAGCGGCCTCCTGGTGAGAAGAGAAATGCCTCAGAGCAGGAAAGGGCGAGTTTACAGACTAGGCAGGTCATAGGGTGCAGGCAGAGGCTCGCTGGCACTGATTTGCGGGGCACAAAAGCAGCCCTCACTCTGCACTAGTAACCATCCTAGGTATGAACCAATCCAGAAATACTTGCTGCAGGTCCTGGCTCCCAGAAGAGGATACATGCAGTGAAGGATACAGAGAGTACCAGGTCCCTGTTCCAGGTCCCTGCCTCCGATACAACTGTCCTCATCTCCTTGAGGACTGGCCTGTGTGCTGGTCACCGGGCAGGGCCTGGCCCATGGAAGGTGCCAAGGAAAGGCTGACCAGCTGGATGAATTAAACGGGGAATTGTGGCAAGCTGGTAGCAACAACCGCAAGCTCTTCGGCGTTCACGTAAGTAGGATTCAGAACGGTGAGCGAGAACCTCCAGTTGGTGGCAGGTGGGGAGCTGCCAAGAGATGCAATTTAAGCTGCATCTTGAAGGATCTGGATTGTTGGGAGCTGATGAGAGAGAGGGTGTGCCAGGCAGTGCAGGGTGGAGACCGAGCGCAGCTGTGTTGGCATGAGGTTGACATGGTTTCCAACGCTGGCTCAACTTTTATTAACAGCTGTGTGGTTTTGGGTACGTCAACCTTTCTGAATTTCATTTTTCCATATGTAAGATGGGGAGAAATAGTACGTACCTCATAGAATTGTTGTAAGGATTACCTCAAATATCTCCCATAAAGCACTTATCACAGTGCCTGGCATATAGTATTTGCTCAGTAAATGGCGGCAGCTTTTATTATTAACTACAAAGACATAAAACAGGAAAGCACAGCACGTTTGAGTGAGAGACAGCAACTTCTGTGTTGCTGGAGAAAAATGGAGTGTACTTAGGGAACAGAAAGCTTCATGTTTTATGATGGGGCTAGACTATGTAGGGTCTTCAATGCCAGGTTCAGAAAATGAGCTTTTTTGGAAAAGGAAATAACGAATATTAACGACCCTTTGGGATCTTGGAGCGTGTTTCCTTCTGCTCTAAGCAGCTCTGTCACCGTTCTCACATTGGGACTAGGCTTTGAAGTTAGACTTGGCTTTTTTCCTAATGCCTAGGTTTCCTTTTCCATAGCATGGGCATGATAATAACTTAATGAAAAAAATATTAAAAGGACCAACTTGGGCTGGCTGCTTAGCTCACTTGGCTAGAGCATGCTGCTGGTGACACCAAGGTCAGGCGCTCGGATCCCCATGCCAGCCATTCTTCCAGTTATTTTTTCGTCATTTTCAGATATCAGAAATATCTAATTTTGGAAATAACCAGGAAATCTTTGAACTGTATGAAGAAAGAGGTTATTAGAAATTGAAGGGGGAAAGAAACTCTTGAAATTAAAAAAGTTGTCATAATTGAGAGAGCTGCCCGGCTTCTGCCTGTGCTGAGGCACACGGAGGCATGAGGAGCCGTGCGGCCCCCCCGCTGCGTCCCCGTGGGAAGCGCTGGAGGGTCCCATGGAGCCCCTCGCCACACTCCTAGCTGTTGAGAGTCGAGATCCTCATTACAGGCCTCCTTCTAGAAGGTGGCCTAGAAATAGACATCAAAATGTAAAACATGCAACTCCTTTGGCTCCGCATCTCCGCCTCTGGGAATTTATCTTAAGGAAAAAATCAGACTAGAATATCATCATTGCCTTGTTTAGAATAGCAAAGACATGGAAACAGCTTAAATATCTGCTAACATGGTGTTAATTTTTTAAAAGGGGGTTTATTTATTCAATGGAATATTAAGCAGTTATTAAAAATTATGGTGCACCTCTCTATGTATGGCCATTGACCATTACCCTCTGATAGAATGTCAAGGGAAAAAAATCAGGTTTCAGAACAGTGCATTCAAACGATGGAGTTCATGTAAATTACATTCATGTTTATATATGCATTAGAACTCAGGAAGGCTATTAACCAACCTATTAGAGTGAAAATCTTTGAGAAAGAGAGAATGAGTAGATAGCTGATATTTGCTGTAAAATTTCTGCATTTATAAGTTTTTAACAATGTATCACTTTTATCACAAGAAAACACATATTTCAGTTTGAAGAAAATCCTTGCACCTTTTTTTGTGGGCTTGAAAGGGAAAAAAATCAGTAAATGGTTTGACAAGTAGCTGATTTGAGAGTAAATAATGTGACAAAGAGCTACCGTAGAAGAGAAGATGTCTAGATGGTTGGCATAATTAAAGTCAATGTCAATGGTAAGATAATAATGACGCTCCCTATAAATTACTTTTAAAGATAATTTCTATGAAACCTGCACCTTGTGATTAAAGCTAAACATGTAAAAGTCACAGCAATGTTACAAGGATGATTTGAGTGGCTGCTCCCTTAGCTGCCTCGGGCTCCAGGGGTCCCCTGTGAAGTTGGAGTCGAGCAGGATCTGGGGCTCAGGCAGTTCTCAGTAGCTCTGCCTGCCAGTGACACATTTCAAGAGGGCAGGATCCCACAGTGACCCAAGGAGGCTGGTGATCCACGAGGACGGTGCTTACCTCAGTCCTTTGCCAGGTCCTTGTCTTGGCAGCCACGGATGCCTTCGCCCCATGCATCAACAAGCAGGTATTTAACCAGGGACTTGGTATGTGCCCCTCCGAGCTGGGGACATAGGTCTGAAGGGAAGAAAGGGAGGGTTGCTACCCTAAGGGAGCCTGTAACCAGCCCTTCCAGGGCCTGGGCAACTGTGGGCAATATTGGAGCAGCAATTCACAAAGCAGGTTGTTGACTTACCCATATGTGAAGGAACCAAAGATGTTGGGCTGGGGGAGTATCTCCACTGGAAGTGATTAGGATTGGGAGGAACCTAACTCCCTGCTTGAGGTGCAGTGGCTGTGATTTCTGAGGCAAGGATAAGGTGCCACTGAGAACTGGAATGTCCGAGGAAAGACGTGAGGCAGCCTGGTGTGGCAGCTGAGGCTGGGTGGTGGAGGCAGGGCAGCCCGCTCTGCTGCTTGCTAACCGTCTGGCTTTGGGCAGTTACTTAATCATTAAACTCTAACTTCTTCACTTGCTGAGAAGAAAAGGGGATAGTAACAACATAAGATCATGTGAGCAAAGTACTTTGGAGGTGAGCACACCTGAGGCCCTAAGGCAGGGGCCGAGGGCAGCAGGCAAGGAGCACACCGGAAACACCACTTCCATGTGGGTGTCCGACCACAGACACTGCCACAGCCATGGCTGCTGCAAAAGCGGTGGACTCCACAGCTACTGTGCAGACAGCCTGCCAGACACTTGACTGCACCAACACAAGGACAGTCACCAGCAGAGACCAGAAAAAGAAGGGATGTCTCTTTCCTCAGGGCCCACTCCAGAGTAACAGAAGAAGCAACTTCTCTACCAGATGACCAGACATCAACACAGACATAGTAGAAATATGAAAACCCAAGAAAATGTGACACCACCAGAAGATTATAGTAATGCTCAAATCCCAGCCCCTATAGAGCAGGAAGCCCCTGAAATGACTGAAAAGGAGCTCTGAGCAACAATCGTAAGGAAACTCACTGAGACATGAGAAGACTCAGTTAGACAACGTAATGCAATGCGGGGAAAACCCAGGAAACGAAAGAGGAAAGTTACAAAGAGATTAATACCTTAAAAAAGAATGTAGCAGAACTCATGGAACTGAAAGATTCACTCAACAAAATAAAAAACACAACAGATGTCTTAAGCAACAGGCTAGAACAAGCAGAAGAAAGAATTTCTGATCTTGAAGATAGTTTTTTTGAAATAACCCAGGCAGACAGAAAAGAAAAAAAAAATTTTTTTTAAATGAAGAAAATCTAAGAGAGCTGGCAGACAACCTTAAGTGCACAAACATTCAAATCACGGGTGTTCCAGAAGGGAGGAGAAAGGAAAAGGCATGGAAAACCTATCCAACAAAATAATAACAGAAAACTTCCCAGTACAGGGAGAGACACGGACCTTCGGATCCAGGGAGCTCAAAGATCCCCAAACAGATTCAATCCAAAAAGGTCCTCTCTAAGGCACATAATAGTCAAACTGACAAAGCTCGAAGGCAGAGAGAGAATCTTAAAAGCAGCAAGAGAAAAGCATCCAGTCACCTAGAAGGGAGCCCCTATCAGGCTAGCAGCAGACGTCTCAGCAGAAACTCTATGGGCCTGAAGAAAGTGGGATGGTAAGTTCAAAACACCGAAAGAAAAAACGGCCAGCCACGAATACTATACACGGCAAGGCTGTCCTTCAGAAATGAGGGAAAAATAATGCATTTTCCTGACAAACAAAAACTGAGGGATTTCACCAACATATGACCAGCCCTACGAGAAATCCTCAAGGGAGTCCTGCATCTGGAATCTGAAAAAGGAGAATCACTACCACGAATACAGAAAAAAGAACAAAACAAGTCCAAATGAGAAAGAGAAGGGACTAAATCTACCACCACAAAAAACCGTAATGACCACGGAATGATGTCCCTGCTTTATTTCTGATTTTAGTAATTTCTGTCTTCCCTCTTTCTTGGTCAGTCTAGATAAAGGTTTGCAAATTTTGTTGATCTTTTAAAAGAATCAACTTTTGGTTTTGTTGATTTTCTCTATTTTTAAATTCCTATTTCATATACTTCTGTTGTAATCTTTCTTATTTCCTACTTATATTTGCTTGGTTTAGTTTGCTCTTCTTTTTCTATTTTCTTAAGGTAGCAGTTCACATTACTGACTTGAGAATTTTCTTATTTTTAATACAGTTGTTTACAAGTATAAATTTTCCTTTAAGTGCTGCATGAGCGCCGTGTCCTATAAATATTGACAGGTTGTGCTTTGATTGTCACCTCACAGTACTTTCTAATTTCCCTGTGATTTTTCTTTTTTCCCATTGTTTATTTAGGAGAATGTTACTTAATTTCCACACATTTGTGAATTTTCTAAATGTCCTTCTGTTATTGTGGCCAGAGAACATATTTTCTACGATCTTAGTCTTCTTAGTTAAGACTTATTAGAAAAAATAAGTAAAGCACTTTGTACAAAGTTAGTCCTTTTAGTCACTTTTTCAGTTAGGTGTTATCACGCCCATTCTACAGAAAAGTGAACTGAGGCTTAGGAACAAAGTGAAGTCGCCCCAGCGCTGAAGCTCATGTTCCGTTACAGGTCTCCGTCCCGCCCTCATCGTGACACCTGCCCCTCGCCTCTAGCCCGCTCTTCCTCTTCTGCCCCTGCACGTGCGTGTCATCACACACTGTCTCGTCCCTCCTCTCGTGTGTGTGCAGGTCAGGATCAGACTCTCGGGTCCCCGAGTAGCGTGCAATGACGAGACTGGAGAGGAGAGTCAGGAGGCATCAGCAGGAGAGTGACGAGAGGACCTGAGAATGGCGACTTCTAAAGAGCAGAGGGACCACAGCCTCTGGGACTGCAGACGTGGGAGCGGCAGGGCCAAGGCCACGTTTGTGAATGGGCAGGAACCTGGAGAGGCAGAGTCCCTGTCGCCCAGCTTGGGAGAAAAGGGGTGGGTGGGGAGTGGAGGCGGGAGACTGGGTGCTGGTGCAGCCGCCGGGCGAGGCACGCGCTGCCAAGGGGCAGGGGCACGCTCGGCCTTGCGGACAGTTAGTGGCACTGAAGTGAGGGGCTCCAGGCCAGACTCTCATGACCTCGTGTCCTTGTCACTGGAAGATCCCATACTCTACAGTCACATGGGGATATTTGCATGTGGAATAAGGTGGTACAAATTTATTCTTTTCACACTTCAAACTTGTAAGGATTGTATTTCCAAGCCTGATTCTTCTATTTTCTTCTACCCCGTATTCATTTTGTCTGACCTCATGCCAGTGAGGACCTGGTCAGGGAAAGAACGCACAAACCTGCTGCCTGTTCCAGGATCCACACACGTAGAAGCGATTGTTCTGTTAAACGAGGATGGCTCAGCAAGCCTGAGAGCACCTGCCCGGGACTGGCTGCTCGTGCTGACGGGAAGGGCGACAGCGCAGGGAAGAGGCCCTGGAAGTCCGCAGCTGTGGGGGAGGCCTTGCTGGGGGAAGGCCGGCGTCTCCAGGAAGGGGAGGACAGCCCCTGTGCACCCAGCCAGGGGTGGCTGTGGCCACGTCGGCTTCGTGTAGGGTCTGGCTTCACTCCTTCCAAGTGAGCGCTTTGGGCTGGAGGACAGGGGCTGCTGGGAGGCGCTTCTCCCCTGCCCTTCCCGGGCTTCTCGGAGACCAGCGCCCCGGAGCGCTTGGAGGCCCGCGGAGAGCAGGTCAAACGCCGCGCTGCCCGCGTCCCCCTCTGCCGACGGCCGCTTTCCGACAAGGCCCACCTGGCTAGCTTCTGTCTGGGCGGGTGAGACAGCAGGCAGCAGACAGGTGAGTTATTTTTAGCATCCCACAGAAGGTGACATACGTGACTTGCAAGGCCACATGCCTGGATGTGTGCTTATCAGATGATGCATGCAGACATTTGCAGCGTGCAGTGAAGCAGAAATCTCAGTAGGATGATGCCAGGAAGGGGCCTCGTCCCGGGCAGGCGGAGCACAAACAGCCCTGCGTTGGCTGCCTTAGCTGGCACGCAGGCTGAGGTCCAGCCTTTGGAAGTTGATTCCTGTAGGTGCCACCTCTCACTCAGCTGGGTGGCTTTGCATGTCCATCCCTCCCCCGACTTCTTGTTCACAGGTCCTAGTGAATTCCTGCCGATCTTCCCAAACCTTTTCCCGACACCCTCAGGCAGTGCCAAGCACCTCATGTGGGCTGCTGTCACCTCCATCACAGCCATGAACATACTATGACAATCATCTGCCTCTTAAACCAAACCAGACCCTGCTGAGGCCAGGGGCCTGCCCTGCTCATGTGTGTAATCCCAGGACACTGCACAGTGCTGGGCAGAGGGTGTTGATGAATGAGATTCCCTGCCCCGGTCCTCCCCGGTCCTCCCCGCGGTTGGAGATGCTTGTCTCAGAGCCCCCCGTGGTCAGCAGGCCGGGGCGGAAGGGCCGGGCTGTGCACCTGCGGCTGAGCTGCCCCTGACAGTAGTGCCTGCACAGATCGTCCGGGGCCTCCACCAAAGAGCCGCCCTCACCGTGGGTTAAGGCAGCAGCTGCAGGAAATCAGGGCTCACCCGGGGTCTCCCCTCAGAGCTGAGGTGGTTGTTGAGCACGTTGGGCCCCTGCATTCTGGGCTTGATGAGCACCGACTAGATTTGGTTCCTCGAAAGGTAGGACTGGTGTGTACCTCCTCTCCCAGGGACCTCATGGGGAGGCCCTGCTGATGTCCAAGGGGTCAGGGCAGAGTAGAGTGGCTCCGGAGAAGGTCTCTGCTGCAGTTGGAGTCCTTCCCTGTGGACTCGGGTGGCACTTCTGTTCCCGCTGCCAAGTTCGATGGCCCTCCTGTGGACTCGTGCATAGACTGATGCAGTCTCCATTGCCTTTGAGGGGTCAGGCTTCACTGGGGTTAGGGTTTCAGAGATGCTCAGGGGCAATGCCTTGTGGAACAATGAGCACTTTAAGGACAGAGTGTGCGGATTGCAAGTATGACAAAAAAAGAAGCACGCGGCCCTAACGTGGACTCTGGAGGCCTCCTGCATGCGAACCTGGAGCCTACGTTTGACGAGCCCGGCAACCACTAGCACCAGCACCTGGGGGGCGAGAACTCGCCTCAAGTCCTGTCCCTGGGTTTTCCTCGTTGCATCAACAAAATGAGATACCAGAAGCTCTGAGAACACGTTACTTCAGAAGTGGAAATTACAGACTCGCAGCAGCCAAAACGGCTATTTGCTGTAATAACTGTTCTAGCACAGGTTGGAAAAGCCTTCTAAATGTTGCCCTTGTTTGAAATCTTCCCCTGATTCCCACCCCACCAGCTCCCCAGTGCTGAACAGGTTGGGAGGCAGAGTGACTATTTTCTGTTTGTTTGGGTTTCAGAGCCGAGCTGTCTGGAACTAGCGTCTGGAAGAGCCTCTTTCCCATCCCAGCAATCAGAAGCCGCTGCGGAACCAGGGCTGCCTGGACAGGCATCAGTAAGACCGGAGGGTCGTTAGCTGAGGGCAGAGGGTGTCTTTGCTTGAGCCTCGGACAGTCACCATAAGTCCAAAACTGAGCTCGGTATCTGCCCTCCAACTCATCGGAATTCAAATGACGCAGTGGGGAGGAGAGAGAACCGTTGTCAGACGTCCTCACACTTGTCTGCACCTTAGAACCACTGAGCAGCTACTAATCATCCAGAGGCCCAAGCTCTACTCTCCGGATCAGAATCTGTATTTTTCGAAGCTCCCCAGGTGATTCCAACGTGCACCCAGGCTGAGGACCACTGGCTTAAGTGGCGCTTGGAGTGTCTGCAGGCCGTTCTACTGTGGCTGGAAGCCCTGGGTGAGGACACGACGGCGGACACGACTCTGCTGTTGCAAGGAGGCCTGGCTCCTTGTGTGTTCCTGTGATGAGCATCTCTCCCTGCCGAATGGGACTCTGGGGTTTGAAAGTCCACATTTCACCCGTAACAAGGCCCTGAAACTTCATCTGATTCAACCAAAGCCTTGGCAGTCCCTGCTGTACTTTATGGGTAATTTCAGGGATTTTTAAGTGCAGTGTTGGCCAGAGAGGGTTTCCTTTCATCCAAACCTTCAAACTTAAGTGCTGCACGACACGCCTGTGTTCCCTTTCTCAGTGGATGGTCAACCATTCACCGGTGGCCCTGCTGGGAATCCAGGCACTGTCTCCATCTGCTCCCATTCCTTCAGCCCCTCCACTGTCCCCCAGGTCTCACGGATGCTACTTAGTCTCTGTGCCCTCTGCCCCTGCTTTGGGTCACTTCTTCATCTCGAATCCATGCCACCACCTTCTAACTAGCCTGCTTGCTTCTAGTCCCGCTCCCCTCCGTTCTGTCGCTTCACAGCGAACAGTCCAGATACGGAATGCCCTGTGCCCCTCTGTGATCCTGCACTACCTCCTCGTGCTTTCCTAACCAAGGCTAAACTTCTCGGCATGACCTTCGGCCCTCTGACTGCCAAACACCTTTGTAGGCTCCTCTCCTATCACAGCATCTCAAGGACCTGTCCTCCAGCCACATACAGACTCGCGCTGCCACGAGCCTGCGCTTAGCTCTTTCCTTCGCCGGTAGGTGACCTCTCCCTGCCTCTTAACAGCGGCCCACGTGCCTCATGCTCCCCTGCTCACTGTGCTGCTCCTCTGTGACCAGGGCACCCAATGCACACTTGGCTGAAGCCTCTCACACCGTGTGGTGAGTACTGCTGTCCTTGTGTTTCTCCCGACTACGCTGTGAGCTCCTTGAGGCAGGAGCTGGGTCTCGCTTTCTCTGCATCCTCGGTGCCTGCACCATCCTAGACTAAAGGAAGCTCTGTGTTCCATGTCCGAACTTGTCCCAACATGCCCCATCTCCGTCCCCTTCTGTGCTGATCCGAGACCTGGCTCAGACCTGCGTAGCTTGGCTATGAGAAAGGAAACATGTGGCTTGGGACCCCTCCCAGTGGGATCTTCTCATTCTGAAATTGTTTCTCCTTTCTTTCAGGCTCCTCTTAACTGTTTCCAATTCCCTCATTCCCAGGAACTCTCAAATTCTTTCTCTTCCTATCAAAATAGTCTCTCAGAATAAGTACATTCACTCTGAAACACAACTGCTGTTACCTTTCCCAGGCTTATTTGTATTTTAGCAGAAAAAAATTTCAAAGGAATTAATTTCTAATCGTGGAAATTTCCAGCCATAGGAGGAGACGCCAGAGAAAATATGTGAAGGTGAGACAGTCTTCTATGGAGACTTTCTTCAAAGGCTGTCATGCGTTCTCTTTTACTAGAGGATTGGAGAAGGGTGCAGTTTACCCATCTTCTGCAGGTAGCAAGAAGAGCAAAGGAAGGGAGATTTTTCAGGCTTGGATTCTCTCCTGGCTCACCCCACACACTTCCCTGTGGGGATTTTACACAGGGAAGGTGCATCCCAGGGCTTGCAAAAGGTAGAGATCATGACAATTAGGTCTGTCCATGGAAGTATCACAGCAAATGGCAAGGAGTGAGAAGAAAGCCGAAAGAATGGGATCAAAATCTGAGAACAGTAGGCAGCAGCCAGGCCTCCGCTGGAGGAGCTGGAGGCAGAGCCAAAGGGGCACAGTTGTCATCAGGGAGCAAAGGGAAGGGAAGCCAGCGCAGAGGACTGGGCTGCCTGGAGTGCGTCTGGCTGGGTGAGGCTGTGTGCTAGGCAGGGTCCCGGGCTCACGATCTGCACATGAGCCTTAGCAGGTCTCTGTCTGAGATGTGACCCCTGCCCCCAGAGGCTATGACTCCTGGGACACAAGATCATCAACAGTGGCTTGGTCCTTCCCCCTTCCGCCAGTGGGCTGAGTACTTCCTGTGATATCAACCACTGTGCAGCTTTCTTGGGGCCACAGCCAGCACCCAGCCTCCTCTGGGCCAGTCATCCAGGTGCTCATTTCTGCCACAGAGCCCCTCCTTCAGAAGTGTGGGCAGCCACTGGGCGGTGTCCCATTTTGGGACTCACTGAGGGACTTTCAGACCCAAGTGACACCTGCTCTCTCCTTTGACAGTGGCAGCTGCAGCATTCTCCACCCCATTTGGAGGCACTTTCCTTTCTCCCATATTCTCTTGCATTTTGCTTAAACCCCCTAATTCCTTATTAGGATTTCATCCCTTTGCCTCAAGACACTGTCTCTTGTGAGGATGCAGGTGTCCTAACATCCTCCTCGGTCACGCTTGCCAGCTCCTAACTGGGGCAGGTTTCTGTCAAAGGGGAGCAGAGGGTACCGGGTGAGCGGAGGGCCGGGCAGCAGGGGCACCGGGTGAGGGGAGGGCCGGCAGCTGGAAGGGTGTGTGGGGATCACGAAGACCAGAGCGCCTACTCTCCAATCAGCCTCTAGCTGCAATGATCTAGTTTCCAAAACCCAGCCAGGAGATTTGGGCAGACGGAAGATTTTGGTACCAATTCCAAATGTGAGGTGGCGTTTTTGAAATTGCAGTTTGGAAACTGAAATGTTATCATTTCCAGGCCATTCAGATGGCTTATGCGGTCAACATGACATTTTAAATGGGAGCTGTTCCAGAACGTCCAGGCTGCTCAGTGGCCATTGGTGTGGCAGTGCGTGAGGGTGGGTCCCACTGGCCATCTGCTGACCTCTGGCTGATCCTTTATTCCACAGCATTTAGAGGATGGGGGTAAACATGCCTACCTGGTGGTCCCACCTGGTCAGTCCGACCCTCCTCCCTGCACAGACTCTGGCTCAGCCCACACACGAACCCTGCTGCCCCAAAGAGTTCAACAGAATGGGTGAGAATCCACGAGTTTCTCTTCTCTCCTTGTCTTAAGGTCTAATCATGAGTTTTTCTTCTGGGAAGGAAAAGGAAGGAGGGATTGGACAAAAGGCCTGGGTGGGACAAGAAGCCCGAGGGGCCCGAGTGGAGCAGGACACACTGACTAAAGCCCCTTCTGAACTGCTCGGACGAGACCGCAGGCGTCGGGTTTTCAGCAGACAGCCTGGCCCCGGCTGGAGCTTATTTTGCATTTCTTGGGGGAAAGGCAGGGGCTCTCTGGTTTTCTGGTGGAGAAAGAAGTCAGGTAGGACATCAGGCATCATGAAATATGAAACGTTGCACATTTCTATCCAAATCTCTCCTACGCTTGGAGGCCCAGAGAGAGGTCTGTACCCTCCCTCGCACCCTCGCTGACAGATCCCATCTCTCCAGAGGTGGCTCAAGCCACCACCGTGTACATGAGCCAGTCTTGCCTCGTGACCTCGTCTTATGCCTGCGGGCAGCATCAGAGTCTGTCCGTCTTCATTCTCGCCCATGGCCCTAATGGTGCTGTGCAGGTAGCAGGTGCTCAGTAAATGTGGCCATGGCCTTACTGGCTCCTCTGCAGCTGCAGAGGCTTCAACCCTGAAGCTAGGAGGGCCTCCCATAGCACGGTCCGTGCTCTCTTCCGGGCGGGGAGAACGTGTGGTTGTTACCAGGAGAGAGCGGTGCTCTCAAGTCCACCTGTGTTTCCATGTGCCCTTGGTAGTGGCACCTTGTTCCTCTGCCACGTCGCCTCCTGGCCCCACAGCTTCTGCTGGACACACAGGCTCTCCCATCTGTGCTCAAAATGCTGCAGATTCTGGGATGAAACGTAGTCTGTCCAGGTGCAAATGATTGTGACTTTACTACTGCAGACATCCTCCCTTTTGCCTTTTAAGTAGTCTTTGAAACTAAATTGAAAAAGAAATATTTGCACAGAGATTTCCCCAAGGCCATTTTTAATACACCTGGTAATCAGCCCTGGCCCTCGAAAGTATCGTTATTATTGCCTTAAAATTATTGCATCATTTGACTAAAATCCTCTTGTGAATGTTTCTGATGAAAATCTTTTTTATTAAAAATGGTTTTTAACGAAGCTGTTTTCCTCCCTTTTCACCGGAGGGCAGAGCCACCTCACTGTGACTGTTGGTTTATATGGTGGAGGAGAAACTTGGCTCTCGCATCCAGGCCCTGAGGACGGGGTGGACGTTGCCATCAGGGGCTTCAGCCCCAGTCACGCAGTCGCCAGTCCCGGAGTAGGGCCCAGACCTAGGACTCCTGAGTCTTCTTTGCTTTTTAGGAAAGTGCCTTTGGAAAAATGACGATCGATGAGGGATTGATCTTTTTCAACCTCACCTCTCCTGTTCTGAAATTTTTCTCTTCACCCACCCCCCATTATCCTTCAGAAGGGCGTTTGGTAACAATGGCAGACCTCGTTCACTTCTGGGCGTGCAATACTTGTCACTTTATCTTTTTGTGTATGTGAGCAGCATTGCGATGTCCTTCTGGAGAATTACCTCTCCTTCCCTGGACACTGATCAATTGTGATCCTTCATCAGATGACTGTGGCTAGGCCAGGTATGCTGGTGTTTATCGGTAATACTTTCGCAGGACTCTTATTTAGCGGGATTATCTGATGTACTCTTATCTCTACTAAATCTAGCAAATAAAAATACAGTAGTCCCAGTTAAATTTGAATTTCAGATAAACATCTACTGATGTTTAAGTGTAAGTGTCCCTAATATTGTATGGAATATACTGAAGCTAAAAGTTTTTTGTTGTTTATTTGAAATTCAGGTTGAGCCGGGCATCGTGCACCATATCCTCAGCCCTACGAGCACCTGCGATGCAGCCACTCCCGAGAGAAGCGCAGCTGTCGGTCCGCAGCCCGATGGGGCCCGAGCAGGCAGTGTTGCTACCGCGGTTGTCCTGTAAGCACATACCGGGTGGGAACAGGGTCTACGTGGAACTGCAGCCCCTCTGAAAGGCTAGACGGGCAAACTCAAAACAAAGCAATGTCTTTCTGTTAGGAAAGAAGAGGCAGGCCAAGGCCTGTTTATCCGGTCAAGTTCCACAAGCAGAGGTGGAAATGACACGGAGGTTTAGAGACGTGCTCCTGGATGAGGCAAGGGATATTTAGGAGCAAAAGAACCATTAGATGGTGATTAAACTATTGGTCAGTGGGCCAGAACATGATGAATTTTGAGTTTTAGGACAGCAGTCAATGAGGCTGGGAGAAATTCAGCAGGGCTCAGGAAGGGAGAGGTTTGTAGAGAGGAAAGCAGTCGGCAGACAGTGCTGGGGCAGGCTGGTCTGCACTTGGGAGAGAGCAGAGGTGAAGCCCGTCTGCTGCTGGAGCCTCAGCCATGGTCTCCAGAGCGCTGGGCCCCTCCAGCGAAGCCTGCCACAGATGCAAGGGGTGGCCATGGGCCAGATGAGGGGCCTTCGCAGCAGGTTGTGGACGTTCTCTGCAGATGGGTTTCACAGACAGGCACCAGCTACCGCACAGGCAGGGAAGACTTAGCTCATGCAACCCTCAGAGGGCAGACCGTTCCCCCACCATGTGGCTGGGACACACTGAATTCACAGGAGATTCAATAAAGCCTACAATCCTTATGAATTTCACACTTATTGTCCATTATATTTATGGGGCGGGGGGTTAAATGTGTCTGTTTGCTTAATATAACACTTAAACTCCTCTTTTGGAGATATCACCCAAACCTGGAAGTGGCCCAGATCTACCCTGACTTCCAGGAGGGCCTACCATTTAGGGAGAGCCCTTGGGGACCCTGTGCTCCCAGCAATCCCACATCAACTAAGACTTTGAAAAATAGTCAAGGAGAGAGAAAATCAAGATGGCAGAGTAGACGGTCCCCAGTGTCTCCCTCTTCCACAAGTGACCAATTACAGCTATTAAAAAGCAAAGACTGCCAAGCTGAGGCCACTAGAGCTCAGGGGAAGAGGAGGAGAGACCTACGGAGAGCAGGAAGGCAGGAGAAGCCATGATGAGAGAAAGAAAGGACCGCTCCAACTGTTTCGAGTCCCGGCCACTTCAAGGCTGGCCCTGTGAGCACACGGAGCAGGAGCTGGCAAAAGCCACAACTGTGCCCTTCATATGAATTTGCTTGGAGACTGCAGGGGAGAAGAGGACCTTGGTGGTCCCCAGGCCAGCAAGACCACTAACAGGGTTCCCGTGGACCCACATAAGAGTGAGTAGCCACAGACAACTGAAAAAAGGAGCCACTCAGAGGCTGGTGAGTCACCACAAGGGACTGGTGCATCAGCCCACACCATGGGAAGTGTTTAAAGTGTAGGGGGATGGGGAGACAGGCCGTCAGGGCAACACTGGGGCACAGCGTGGACAGCTGATCTGCCCCCCAGTCAGCACAGGACCACTCAGCAGAGACTGGTCAGGAGTATAGAACTGCAGGGGGAGCAGTTTGCTGAAAAGGCTCAGGGCCAGACCAGAGTTTCCACACAACCCAGGTGTACCAGACCTCAAATGACCCGGAAGGGCTTAAAAGGTCAACAATTAAAACCTGAGCTGCACAAAAAGCCTTCTGCAGAGAATCAGCAGCAAAGCAGCAATTTAGCTCAACCACAGGGCTCAAGTGCTGGTCCCCACAGGAAGTTTCCCCATTTTAGAAGTAACCAAAGGACAACAAATTAGTTCCAGTGCAGAGTTTAAGTGGTGGGAACAGCAAACAATCCAACACGAACTGAAAGAAAAAACAAAAAATCCACAGATCAAAGTTCTGATATTAACCAGTAAAGGTCTAACACCACCAAAGAACACCTGTAACACCTAGAAGGACTAGAAGCTCCCCAGGCTCCCAAGCCAAGGTGTGGAGAGAGGGCCAAGGGTCTTAGCCACCCCCCCACGACTGCGTCCAGCCCAGCAAAAGAGCAGGCCATGGGGCAGCCCCACCCCCCACGCCCACCTCCGTCTCAATACCCTCCTTCCCCTCCCCCTCCCACTGCTCCAGAACAACATCTTAGAATATAAAAAACTAATAAGAAAAAAAATAAAAATACAAAAAAAGAAAAATAGTCATGAGGCTAATTAAACTCGTTTACTTTCATGGTCAGCTGGATATGGCTGGTATGCTCTCCCTGGTGGCTCCCCCAAATTTCTCTGCTTGCTGATGCCTGAAATTAGACAAGGGAACAAATCTCTTTCAAGGTGAATGAGGGTGGCAAGGAAAGTGTGGAAGACTTTAGGCACCTAAAAATTGGATCGAACTGGGTGTGTGTGTGTAAATGTTTCTGCAGAAAAAGGGCTGAACCCAGAACACAGATTTGAGAGTCTACGTAAGTCACCCCGGGCTGTGCAGTGCAGGGAGGTCCACAGACGTGGGAGCTCCACTCCAGGGCTTGGTCCTGGCTCTGTCATGTTCTGTGTGACTTCAAATTAGTTTCGTGACATCTCTGTGCCTAAGTTTTCTTACCAGTGAAATGAGGGATAACAGCAATATCTTCCTTATAGGTTTGTTATGAGGAATAAAATAATACATATAAATTATTTATGACAGAGCTTGCCACAGAATAAGAGTTATTTAGAGTTAGCTGTTAATATTTGACCCCTGCTGTTTTCCTTCAGTTGTCTGCTCAGGCACTTTAGTCCACAGCTATGAGGCCACCAGCTGGGTCTCATGTGGTTTAGAAAGATTTGGGGAATTTAGTCTTTTTTTTAACATGCCAACTCTCATGAAAGAACACCATTCCCAGAGGACTTTTAATTAATTATCTCATAAAACCATTGTAAAATACCTTCTGAGGCACTTGAGTTTTAATAGATCAAGAAACCCTGGGTTTCGGTAATAAAATGCTGGGGAACTTTAGGCATTTTTTTGTTGATAATGTCCGAAGACCACAGTGGGTCCTGAAGGGATGGTTGGGGCTGCTTAGTTTGGGAGAGGAAGGCAGGGTTTTGTGGGGCCGAGTTAGACTGGAGGTCCTTGCAGACGGGAGAGCTGCACCACGGTCTGGAGCTGTGGTTCTTAAAGTGTGCCCCAGACCAGCAGCATAAGTAACACCTGGGAACTTGTTAGAGCTGTGAGTTCTTGGGCCATCCCAGGCCTACTCAACTAGAAACTCTGAGGACAGGGGGCCGGCCCCGTGGCTCACTCAGGAGAGTGCGGTGCTGGTAGTGCCAAGGCCGTGGGTTCGGATCCTATATAGGGATGGCCGGTGCGCTCACTGGCTGAGCATGGTGCAGACCACACCATGCCGAGGGTTGCGATCCCTTTACCAGTCAAAAAAAACCCAAAATAAACAAACAAAAAACTGTGGGGACAGGGCCCAGAGGTCTGTGCTTTAACAAGTCCTCTAGGTGGTTCTGATGCTCATGCAAGTTTGAAAACCTCCCTGATCCATAGGATAAGTGAAGCTAAGTTTCAGATAACCTAGGTGAAGTCAGAGCCAGGAGATTGGAGGAGGGTGAGATGGAATCTGAGCCAAATCAGAGAATGAAGGTTCTGGGAAATTGATCTGAACACCCGTGGCTATTTTCAGCTAGCCTTTATCTTCTGCAGGTGCAGCCTGTGTGGGTTGGGCCAACTTAAAGAGCCAGGACCAAAGTGAACAGGTAGAGAAGTGTTTGCAGGTGTTTTTGCAGGTCATTCTGACCCCTTTGGGATTACAACTTGGGGTCTGTCCCTTCCTCTGCATTTGAATGGGTTCGTTTCTGTTAGTGTCTTTCAGAGAGAGCTGGCCTGGCTTGGGCATGGTATTATAGGCACAGAATTTTGCCACTGAATGAATCTAGTCCCCTTATCCAAGGCAGAAATCAACTCTGCTGCATTCCCAGTGGGAGGTCATGGATTCCTCTTCAACTCTACATCCAGATGGAATGCAACCCATTTGTTGGAAAGTCCTGTTTTTGGATGGCCCAGAGTACCTGTCATCTTGTGCTTGTATATATTAACTGAAACAATAATGGCTTTTACTGAACAGACTTCTGACTCTTTTGACTCTCTCCTGTCCAGTTCTAATGTCACTGGCTGGGGCGACACAGGACCTGTCTGCCCCTCTTTCATCTGAAGATGCCCGTTATGCTTCCCACAATCTCTTCTCCAGGAGTCATACATCCTTAGTTTCTTCCAAAGTTCCTAGGACCAACCAGTTTTCAGAGACCAGAAGACTGCAAGTAAAATGACTAAGGAACACAGACCAGGAAAACTAATGGCACATGAGATGAGAAGGTGAAGCTGGGCTGTAGCAGAGGATGGGCAGAGGCAGAGCTGAGTGCGAGGCGGATGAAACAAGGTCATTTAGGGTCTCGGCCCACAGAGGCTGCTGACCACT
This sequence comes from Cynocephalus volans, assembly GCF_027409185.1. Lineage (NCBI taxonomy): Eukaryota > Metazoa > Chordata > Mammalia > Dermoptera > Cynocephalidae > Cynocephalus > Cynocephalus volans. Next base: position 109,781,627 of record NC_084472.1, read on the forward strand.
GGGGAGCTCTTCTGTGAGCCACCTGTGTCTCACCAGGGCCAGGAGGGTTTGGGTAGGAATTGAGCAGAACTAATCAGGGCCAGGTTAGAATTAGGGTCACTAAAACCCCCAGGGGTTGTTGGTCCATGAATTGCTGCCAAGTCAGGGCACAGCAATCCTGTGCTTCACAACTGGTACTTTGAACCTGATATTGGAGCTTGATATAATCCTTATTGAATCTAACCTTGTTTACTCTTGTTTATTCTAATCAGGTAAAACCATTTGAACCTTGTTTCTAGAATGTACTCACTGTCCCTTTCCACTTTGCGTCATGCATCAAATTTATAAACTGACTTTGATCTCTGTCTAAATTGTCCAGAAAAATGTTGACCAGCAGATCATTAGAGACTGCCTTTCAAACTGAAACTTACATTAACCATCACAATTGGCTATCCAGCTAGCTGTTTGTTCATTTGTTCATTGGTTCCTGGGTAATGTGCTGTTCAGGGGAGGAGGGTATCTTGTTCTGATGGTGCTGGGAAGACGACTATATCTGGCAATGCCTTTTGAAGGGCGTTATCCCACTCGAGACAGCCTTAGGCCACAGTGGTTATATATGAGGCCTCCTCCTCCTGCAGCTGCATCTGCTTGGATCTGACTCACAGCCGCCATTTCGTGGGCTGCCCACGGCCCGTGGGAGTCTTGGGGTGAAGAGCTGCGCCAGACAGAATGAGCTGGTCCAATCGAGCACCTATTCCCAGGGCTTGGAATTAAGGAAGATGGCAAGGCCAGGTATTTAACAGGAAGGGGCTGAGCTGACATGTTGCCCAAAGAGGCATAAACTCGTTAATATGGGGCCATGAAGTGTCTGAACAAACAATGAGGAAGCAACATTTATGAGGAGGACCAGACTTCAATTCGTCAATACAGTGAACTGACATAATTTGGGATCTCATGCTACCAAACACCTAGAAATTCTGGATATGAAATAACAAGTACTCTTTTTTAACACATAGCTGAGCTTATAAAAAAGTAAGAGAAATCCCAGGGCCAAAACTGAAGGGCAAACTGAAACCCGGACTGGCGAATATGTGACCAGAGACTGTGGCAGCCCTGCTGGGGGATCAGCCTGTTATCGGACCTGGCAATGGCCAGGGGTTGGGCCTGAACCTCCTGGAGACACAGCCTGCTTCGGACAGAAAGGTTGGAACTGAGGCTCTTGTTTAAAGCTAAGATCATGCATGGGCTCAGTAAAATAATGGACTAAAACATTCACTCACCAGCAGGAGCCAGCAAGGATGCTTGTCTGCTTTGAATAGAGTCTAGATGGGAAAAAGTACCCCCAGAGAATTTGTAGTCACAGCCTGTACCTTGGCTGAGTTTGGTTCTAATGAATACTGTCTGGGTGGTCCAGGAATCAAACTAAGACATGAATGTTAAAGTGACCCGAGGCTGATGATGCTGGCAGCCTGGGGAAATGGGCAGCAGCGAACACAAAGTCCACTGGAGGGACACACCCCGATCCCAGGCTTTACAGGATCCCACAGATGGAGTTCACTGAATATGGGCTCAGAATTAAACTCAGGAGGAAACAATCCATCCTGAGCATGTGTCAGTGGACATGACTAAGAACTTCAGAGAATGAAACTACTAGATATCTTAAAGATATATTCTCAAAATGATTAAAGACATATATTAAGCAATAAAAATTCAAGAAAAATAAAAATATGATAAAAAATGACAAGCATATGAAATTAAAATATGATAGTTGTATGAAATGGCACATTTATACAAAACAGACGATAATAAACTGAAAACTAGAGCTGAAGAAATTGCCCAGAATTCATTGCAAAGGGTTATAGAGATATAAAACATTAAAGTGATGTTAAGAGACATGGGGATAGACTAAAACGTTTCAATGTATATCTAACAGAAATTCCAAGAAGAAAGATAAATAAAAAGAGTGAGGGAGAGCCAATGTTTAAGGGGGTAATAGCGGATACATTTCCAGAGTTGATGAGAGACTGAACTATAGACTCAGAAATCACATGGGTTCCAGGCAGAATAAGTTAAACTAAATCCATAACTAGACACTTTGTGGTAAAAGTGCAGAACCTCAGAGACTAAAAGGAAGTTTGAAAAGCAACCAGAGCAATCTACAAGGGAAGAGAAATTAGATTATTACCGGATTTCTCAACAGTAATGATGGAAACCTGAAAATCATGTAGAAAGATGTTCAGAATGCTGTTGAAGAATTTTATACCTTGCTAAACTATCATCAAGCATAAGGACAAAATAAAAACATTTTCAGAACAAAGACTGAGACGCTAACATTCTCATGGAAAGAATTAGATGATTTACTTCAGGAAGAATAAAATGCAAGAAGTGACAAACAAATTAGTGAACATACTTGTATATATAAATCTGAATCAGCATTGACTGAGTAAGACAGTAACAATGATGATGATTAATTTGAGGGTGTAATAAGAGGTGGGATTGGATTCTGGATACCTATATAAAATAAGAGCACAAATGATTGGAGTTAGAGTGTTAAGATCCTAGAATTATTTAAAAAGGGGAAGGAGATACTGACAAAGGCAAATACGCATTCTGTGGCAGACGTGGAAACGTACTGCACAACTCTGTCCTCAAGAAAAGACTTACGCCCGGCTGTGAGGATACTTGACAGCCTCCAGCTTTTTGCTTCATGAGGATGTCCTCAGCTTTCAAGCTCAGGCCATGCTATTCTCAGAGCAGCCTCAGTGACTTAGCAAGGCGGTGGAAGGAGCTAAGGTGGTAGAACAAGGGCTTCGCCATTTCTACTGAGCGTGACTTCATATCACCCCACTGGGCTGGTGGAGACTTTGTAGGACCTACATTATAGTCGGAATGCTCCCCTCTGTCCAATTCTGCTTCCTTGTTTTGCTTTTCACAGTGTTACTCCCCCCATATCTTTATGCATACTTGATCCCAAGTAGCGTCTGCTTCCTGGAGAATCCAAACTTGTGACATGATAAAAATATTAGGGAACCACTCAAAAAAATAAAAATGTAAAGTATAACTTCTAAAATAGCAGAGAGGAAGAAAATCGAATTAGTTTGGAGGAAAAAAATATCAGTGAAAATAGAAACAACATAACACGATAGGAATAAATATCACACCAGTTAAAAAACAGAGATTGTCAAATTCCACGTGTACGTCGTATCCAAAACAGTAGAACTCACAGAAGTGGAGAGTAGAATGGTCCTTACCAGAGGCGGGGCCTGGGGAAGGAGAGATGTTGAGCAAAGGGTACAAAGTTTCAGTTGGACAGGAGAAGTAAGTTTTTGAGATATATGGCACAGCACAGTGGCCATACTTAATAATAATGTATTGTGTATTTCAAAATTGCTAAAAGAATAGATTTTAAATGTTCTCACTGCAAAAAATAAGTATGTGAAGTGATGGATATGTTAATCAGCTTGATATAATAATTCCACAATGTATACATATATCAACACATCACATTGTATCCCGTAAATGTATACAATTATTTGTCAAGTAAAAACAAAAGTTATAAAAAATTTAAAAAATTTTAAAACTGAGATTGTCAGATTGTATTAAGGGGGAAAAAAAGCAAAATCTACCAGTATGCTGTTAACAAGAAGGACTCTTAAAATACTAGTCTACAGGAAAAGTTGAATACAAAAGACAGTAGAGCTAAAAGAAAGCTGGTGCAGCTACGATGATAACCGAGAAAACAGGATTCAAGACAAAAGCATGATTAGGGTGCAGAAGCCTAACGATACGGTGCGAATCCTTAGGGAAACGTCAGTTCTGAGCAAGTACGTATCGGTAACACAGCCTCAAAATATATAAATGAAAACGAGCAAACTTTTAAGAAGAAATTGGTAATTTTATAATCACGGTGGCATATTTTTATTTTTCTCTTGGTAATTAACAGATCAGACCAATGCATTAGCAAGAGCACAGAAGACGTGAATAATGCAGTTAGGAAGCTCGATCCCCGACGTGTGCAGAGCCCTGCACTCGTCCGCCCACCCCTCTCCAGCCGTCAATTCTAGTAGTCGTTTAGTGGGAAAGACCATCCTAAGCGTAACACGAAATCCAGAAGACATAGCAGAAAAGATTGATAAATGTGATCACGTAAGGGCTAAGGCTTTCTACATGGCCAAAGAGTCTATCAACAAAGTCAAAATCCAACAGAGCACAATATTTATAACATAAACGGAAGACAAAGGCCTAGTTTCCTCAATCTAGATGGAGCTTCTACAAATTAATAAATACCACAACACGGTATAAAGGACCTCACAGACAATTACAGAAAGGACATCCAAGTGGCATTTAAAATCATAGGAGAAGATATTCATGTTCACTCATAAAAGAAATGCAATTTTTTTTTTAAGGTATAAAAGTAAATATTTATTTTGAATGTGTGGTGGCCTGCCTCCAAGATGGAACCTAATGATCTCGACTGTATCCTGCAAGGAAATGCAAATTTTAAAATCCGTTGAGATCCTGTGAGACTGGCAAAGCCCAAAACATTCCATGTTTGCTTTTGGAAAAGAAGTGAGGGAATAGGCACTTTAGTATATCGTTGGTGAGGCTGTAAATTGGCATGAGCTCTATGGAAGACAATTTGTAATATGCATCAAAATTATACACACTTTGATCCAGTAATATTTCTTCTAGGAACTTATCTTGTAGAGAGACTAGCTCAGGCATGCAAAGATACATGTGCAAGAATATTAATTGCGGTATTGTTTATAATGACAAAACACAGGAAACACTAATGTATCAGTTACCTACCTCTTTGTAACAAACTGTCCCATTTCTTACTATTCTTCAGTCTATGGATCAGCTGGATGATTCCTCTGAGCCTCATGGACCTCCTTGGGTAACTGTGGTCGAGCTGCTGGCCAGCTGGAACCTCTGCTTCTGAAGGTCAGCGGGCCTTGGCTGGAGTGACTTGGACGGCTGGGCCGTGGACCGCTCATATCCAGCAGGCTAGCCCGGGCTTGATCACATGGTGACAGCAGGGTTCCTGAAGAGCAAGTTGAAATTTGGATGGCCTCGTGAGTCGTCGTCTTGGGACTAGCTCAGTGTCATTTCTGCTGTGTTCAATTGGCCAAAGCAAGCGTAGGGTCAGCCCAGAGGCAAGAGACATTGAGACTTTACTTCTTGATTTGAAGAATTCAAATTACATTGCCGAGGCGACATGGATACAGGGAGGAGTGAAGCGTTGTGATCATTTTTATGTCTACAACAAATACATATAGTGGCCAAATAGATAGAGTCCAGTTAAAAGAAAACAAACAAACAAACAAAACAAAACAAAACAAAAAAACAAACAAAAAACAAGGAAACAGCCATACTATGGAATATCTATGCAACTTTTAAAGAGAATAACGCAAATCTGTACGTACTGTGATGAAAAGTTCTTCAAGATTTACTGTTAAACGAAAAAAAACAAGGTGCAGCACTGTCTTTATAATGTGTCACTTTTTGGAACTATTTTCAGTGGACGCACACATCTTTGTGATATGCATAAATCTGTGAAAGACACAGAAGTGGTGGCCTTGGAAGAGGGAAATTGGTGAACTGGGGTCATGGATGGGAAGTTGCTTTTTACTCTATATTCCTTTGTATTTATTTTTTGTCTAATTTAGAAATTATCACCCAGGAAAGTTTACTCATTTTTTTTCCTTTTGGTGTACAGTACTACAAATTTTAACACGTGTAAAATTTGTGTAACCACAACTACACTTAAGACACAGAGCAGCTGCGTCACCACCAAACCCTGCGCTGTTCCTTCATGGTTCCTCCTTCCAGTCCCGACCACTGGCGACCACCAGTCTGTTCTCCGTCACTACACTTTTGTCTTTCTTAGTTTGGCCTTTTTCCCCCCTTAATTTTAAAAAAAGAAATCATGCACATGTATCATCAAGTCAAAACTAAGTAAACTATGGTATCTGTTGTCCAAATACTCTCTCTTCCCTGAAGCGTTTCCTGATTCCCCCAGCCAGGTAATTTCTCCTTCCCTTGAAAACCCCACGTCCTACATTTTTATCTTTTATGGCACACATTATATTCTGTCTTGTTTTGTAGTTACTTGTGGGCGTGTCCTAGGTTCTTTCTCCTGGATGTTAAGCAGGGCCCTGTATTAATCATGTTTCTTGTTTTCTACATTTTTGATGACATCTTGGGCACAGGAAGGACTGCCTCTGCCACGGTTAGCTCATTCCTAGAGAGCAAACAACTTGCTCGCAAGCACACCTTTTATATGCAAACCCATCAGTCCCAAGTCCATACCCCTGTGCTTTCTTCTATCAGGCTCCAGAACAGTCCAGGACACTATCTCCCTATGCTAATCACCCCAGGGCCAGGTCCTGGAAAACTAGAGACCACCTCTCTAGCCCAGAGGCTGCTGGAATGATTCAGATTGGCCGATGCTAAACCTGTTTGCAGCCAACCCTGCCTCGCCCATTCCTTTCTGAGAAAACCACAGTAAAGGCTGCTGTTGAGGTCTCCCTCTCTCCTTCTGCCTCCTGACCAGCTCTGGGGCTTCCCGTGTGGCCCACGTGCTGTGGTGCCCCCTTCTCTTAAACTGTAAGGAGCAAACTGTCTTTCCAACGGCGGTTGGCTCCTGGACTTTCGGTCTCACTCTACCTGAACACAGTCAAGACCCCAGGTCCATCTTGAAACAGACCCTGCCCTACCCATCTTTATTTCCCTAACTATGCCTAACACGGTGCCTTGTGTGCAGTGGGGTCTCCCTAAATGTTGGTGAATTGATTCTAATTGAATTGTTTGGCCCCACACTCCAGCGAACCTTATTTTGCTGTTACTGCCTGTGAGCGAGGACAGGTTCTGCCTTCTCCTTGTTTCCGTGGTGCAGCATCTGTCAGAATCGCCCTCTTCACACCTCGCCCTGGAGCAGTAACATGCTCGAGAGGTCCACTGCCCGCAGCATTCTCTCCAGTCTGTGTCCTCTAAAAGCTGGGTTCTGTGAAGTACACGGCGGGGCTGGCTTCTCTGGCAGCCTGGCAGTCCTTACTTAGCCTGGCCTCCTTGGAGAAAGTTCCCTGATCCTGACACTTGCGATCTGAGGCGGTGGGGAGGAGGGATATTGAAAGCCTCTGAAGACTGGATGCTGACAACGACCTCTGTGCTGCTGCCCGTGTCGTTTGGTGTCTGGCTTTGGAGTGATGAGGGCTGGGACCTGTTCTCACCTGGGCACATCACTGTCGCAGGTAGACAGCTGTCAGAGCTGGGTTCCGAGAGCACGATGAAGGGCACAGACTTTCTGGTGGAGCCTGCATGCGGCACTTTTACAAATCAGGTTCAGAGAAACTCGTTGCAAGTGGTAGATGGAGGAAGCTCAGTCCGTTGGAGCGTGATCTTGAAACAGCGTGATTTTTTCCCCAGTTGCTGCTTTTATTTATACAGTGTGGACCTCTGTCCCACAGGTTAGTGTATCCCTTAATGACTCCCTGGACAGGTGCCGTGACTTTCCTGTCACATTTAGTACTTTGCCTAGTCTCATTCCAGCATCATAAACTCGGTCCTGTTTGCTTTTCAGACGTCGATCTCAAGCGCAAGCCGATGCTGTCTCCTTCCTCCACCCGGGCTGCCAAGAGCTCTGGCTCCCACTGCTTAGAGGGCGGGGGAGGGGTCACAGAGGCAGATCTTCAGATCTTCAGGGGTCCTCCCTGTCAGTGCAGGGAAGGTGTGGGCCTGGCTTTCTTGGGCAGTGTTCAGCCTCACCTTGGATTCCTCCCAAGCGAGGCATCCCCTGCAGGGGGGCAGCAGAACCTCCCTCTGGGCACACCCCCCTTCCGGCCCGGGTATCCTACCACCCAGCTTATGGCTGCCCCAGAGCCCTGCTTTCCGCCCCTCTGCTAACCACACGCTTCTTTGTGCACCACCACAGGAATCCCTGGGTCTTCCTTACAGGCTCCAGAAGCCACAGAGAACTGGAATAGGGTGGGAGCTGCCCCATCTTCCTTTTAGGCACTCTATGCTACAGTCCCTTCGAGTCCCTCTGACACTGGCCAGTCCAGTGAGGCTCCCGTGTTTGGAAATCTCTAGAAACAGGCATCGGCATCTGTTATGGGTTAAATTGTGTTCCCCCACAAGATATGTTGACATCCTAATGCTCAGTACAACAGAATGTGAACTTATTGGAAATAGGGTCCTTGCAGATGTAATTAGTTAAGGCCACGCTTGAGCACGGTGGCTTCTTAGTCCAATGTGACTGGTGTTCTTGTAAGAAGGGGAGAAGAGACACAGAGACAGAGACACACAGGGATAAGACAGCTATGTGATGATGGAGGCGGAGATGGGAGTAATGCATCTGCAAGCCCAGGAACGCCAAAGATGGCCAGCAACCGTGAGAAGGTAGGAAGAGGCAGGAGAAGACTCTCCCATGAGGAGAACTTGTACCAGTTTCAGGGAGAGCACGGCCCTGCGACAACTGGATTTCAGACTTCTGGCCTCCAGAACTGTGAGACAATAAATTTCTGTTGTTTTAAGGCACCTAGTTTGTGGAAGTTGTTTACAGCAGCTCTAGGAAACTAATACAGTATCTCTGCTCACAAGTTTCCAAATGTAAAGGAGCACATGTCAAGCACCCCTTTTTCGGTCCCCGTAGGTGGAGAAGGGGAACTAAAACACCATGCACCATGCTCCTAGGCTCCTGGAATCTTCTCTGAAGAGTTTCTCACCACCCTCCACTCCAGTGGGTTCTGCAGCTTGGTCGTTGTCTGCTGGGGAATGAGAGGCCTGACTTTCCTTCTTTCAGGCATCGCCAACCTTTACTAGGGGCTCTTTTGGAGCCCCGCCAAGTCCTCTGCGGGGCAGGGAGAGGCTTCATGATCGCTGCAGAATTCTTAAGACCAGGGACCCACCTTCCTGCCCTCAAACCCTCCTTCCATGGGCTGGGTTGACAGCAGGTAGGCTGGTTCTGGCTCCTCGTAGCTTGCCAGTGCGACCTGACTGTAACGCTCTGAAGGTAGAATGGCAGGTCCCACCTGGGGTGTGCCTGTCTTGCCTCACCATGGGTCCCAGCCAACCAGAAGAGCCCCTTTCAACATCTTGTTCCCTCATTAAGAGCAGACCTCCTGTTCACCAAAAGAGCCCAAATGGGCTGTGATGTAAGGCCAAACTGCTTCTGAGTCTCAAAGGTGAGAGAGCAGAGGGCAAAGGGCAGAGCCAGCTTCCTCTTCTAGGAATGCTGGTTCCCAAGCTCCGGATTGCCTCGGAAGCAGCTCATCTAGCCTGCAGGCCACCTCGCCTCCAGGGGGGCTGGTGTCAGACAAGCCCTGCGGGGCACGGGGCAGGACATGGGAATTCATGACGTTCCTCTACCTGAATCAATGTATTTCGCTGGGGAAATCCCACTTCTGTGGACGTCTAGGGCAGACCGAAGGTGGATGCAGGCTGAGATGGTGTGCAGAGGTGCAGAGCCAGACCTCAAGCCTTGCCCTGCCTGTAGTGGAGAGGAAGGGAGACCCTCAGCAGAGTCAGTTTTCCACCACATCTTCCCCAGGTATCGCTCCAAGGGGCTGCCCATTTTTTACAGAGTAGGGCTAATGGTTTGCTGAACCAAAGGTGTCCAGGTCACCCTGAGGACCCTGGGGCAAATACCTGGCATCCTTTGGGTTCTGGGGCAGGCCCGGTTGGCTGCTCCAAGTTGGCTGATTGCAGGTGATGAGATCTGAGGTGACCTTGCCCACTTGCCTGACCCCCTTTCCATAGCTGAAGGCTCCGTCTAAGAAGAGTCAATGAGTTAAGTTACGTCTTTGCCTGGCTCTGTTGCTTGCAAAGAACCACGCTTTCCCACAGCACCTGGAGAACAAGGGGGCTCGTGGTGCCTCGGAACTAGAATCAGAATTGCTAGTTGCTGAGGCGGTCCTGGAACTGGCTTCTTGCCCTGAGCTCTCTTGGGCCATGTGGTGTCCCTGTCATGGCAGGCTGGCTTTTCCTGGTCTGTCTCATTTCTGAGTAGCTTCCCAATCTTCTCTTTTTGTCGATGGCAAAAGTGGAGGAAGCTAGTCTGATGGGTGGAATTCTTCATTCCAGGCCACCTCGAGGGTTGCCAGCTGGCCTGTGGGTGGGATGCCCTTGGGTCGCAGAAGTCCCTCTCCCACCCACACCCTATGAGGGAGTAACTGAGCAATGTCTTACCAGAGGCGAGGTGTGGAGGCCGGTACTCAGACCACCCCCCCCAGCACTCCCAGCCCCTCACCCTGCCCATCTGAAAAGAGGCACCGGGTCAAAAAATACAGTGAGAAAAATCTGACAGCCCATTCATAGACCTGGACCAGCAGCCGCTCTCCCCGGCCTGGAGCAATCCAGGCGTGGCGGGGCCAGCATGTGTCTAGCCCAGGTGCTTAGGAGAGGTGAGCAAGACCTGTCCCCAAGGAGCTTCCCGACTCGATGAAATACCAGTCATCTCTAAAGCAACGAATGCTGCAGGCAGTAATGGCTAAGTCCTGAATCACGTGAACTAGAGCCTAGGTGACACTGGAGACCCCAGGACATCACAGCGCGGGTTAGGGACGGGGGTTAAGGAGGGCTTCCGAGAAGTCAGGGAATGGGCACTTCTCTCTCAGGATTAAGAGGGGGGAGGATTAGCATCAGAAATACATGAAGCCTTTTAAATTTACAAATCGTTCCCGTCTCTTTCCTTGAGATTCTGAGGGTTCCTGGCAGGGGGATGGGCAAGTGTGTTTTGAACCCCAGGGGGTTCGAATTCTGTCACCATTTCCCACAGCCCTCCCCGAAAACCGCCGCGCCACACCAGCGTCTCAACATGCTTCTGATCAGGCACCCCACGGGTAACATTTTTTGAGTATGTACCCTTGATATTTGGGTATTTATTTTAAAATAACATTCATGTACTTCTGTATTCATATATTAGTCATGACAAAAGAAACACAAAAATAAAAATTAACAGGGGTGAGCTTAAAAATGAATAGAAATAGAACTTGTGATGGGCTGTCGCGGACGCCTGCCAGATCTCCGGTGCCCCCCCAGGTGCACCCCTGTGGCCACCACCGCTCTCGGTTCACAGCGTGTGCCTGGTGCCTAACTCGGGACCTGGCGTGCAGTAGGTGGTCAATAAATGATTTTGTGGGATGAATGAATAAAAAATGAACGAGCTAGGGTTAAATCTTGAAAAATATGAATATTTTGAAAATATGTGAGTGGGGAGATGGAACAAGCTGAGAGACCCCCTCATAGGTTAATATTATAATTTATTGGCCTTTCTTAATAGTAACATTGAGATTGACCTTACAGGAGGACACGAAGTCCGAGTAATGATTGATTGTCATAGTTAATTAAGTTGAATGTCTTTATTTATTATGCTCATCTCCATGAGCATAGTGGCCGCCTGTTCCCACCTCCTAATTGTCCGTCCGCCCCCGTGAGGTTCTATGGGCGACAACCAACGGGTGGGGACGCCCTCGGGGCAGGTCTGGTGAGGAGGCTCCGGAGAGGTTAATTAGGTGCTGCGTAAAACAGGCTGGAAGGGTCGAGCGAGAGGGACCATCCCCGGCTCCTCGCGGTTGGGAGTTGACTGATGCACTCGCTGCCACGCTTGCGAGCCAGACAGAAGGACGGTCATGACGCAGCGGAGTTCTGCAGGAGCGAGGGAGGGTGCAGGGCCACTGGGGAGCCTCTCCAGAAGCTTCTTTGAACTTTTCCTTGCCTGCCCACTCCAGGAGCAAAGAGCCGCTCCCCTTGCAAGCAGGAGAGCACTCACAGCCTGCCTCCTGGAGTGCCAGCGTCCCTCCCGCATTGCAGCGCCTGTGTGACACCTGCAACACTTGCGTGGTACTTGCTTACCGCGCAGGTGCCAGCCTCTGCGCCCACAGTGCTTTCCACACACGGCCTGGTTCAGTCCTCACAGCAACACGGGAGGAAAGTGCCGAGTGCCGTTCTTTGACGGCTGAGAAAACCGAAGCACACGGCAGTTAAGCAACTTGCCCAAGCTAGTCAGAGGCTGGTAAATGGCAGCTCTTGGATTCAGACTCCAGCCATCTGGCCCCGACAACCCACCGCTGACCACTGTGTCATCTGTGAATGTGGAGAACTGTTCTGACTTCAATGACTTAGTTTGCTCTTGGCTCAGTTCAAAGCCCAACTTCTGCTGAGCCTCTCACTTCCCTTCCCTTCCCCTCAGGGTCCCCCACCTCCTAATTCTCTAAGTGTATCTGCTCTTAGATCCCTCATTCGTGCTAAAGTGTAAATGACTGCAAATCCTTTAAAGGGCTAACCTCCCTGGGGACACTCAGCAGGATCCAGAATGTTAACAGAAGTGCTGCGGCTTCTAAGGTGGCCCCGGAAGCAGCTGCTGGGTGTCTGCTGTGGGGTGCGTATCTGTGCAGGCTGGCAGACGGCAAGCGCGCTTTCACGTACGGGCACAGCCTGTGAGGGGCAGGGGCTCGGTCGGGCCTCACCTCCCCACCTGCCGCTCACAGCCTGTGCGGGAGCCTGTGGGGAGCATCGCGGAGCAGAGCGGCTGCAGCCACCACCGACTCCACCATTAGACACCTGGTATGAAGTTTATAGTGTGTCCACACTTCTAAACATGTTCGTTTGATATAAACCTCAAACAATTTGCCCTCGTGGGGAAGGTCGGCTTGGTCCTCATGCCACACCAGCAGCCGTCTGGGACACGTGGAAGTTTCAATGGCAGTCCCTGCAGCGGGGATCAAAGGCGGGACTGGGGCACGCTGGTGGCAGGAATGGCCTCTTGGAAGGCGTGGGGAGAGAACAGAGACCCCGCTGAGTGGACACTAGCAGCCCAGATCCTCGTCAGGTGTCACTGCACATGTGGCCTGCAGAGAAGGGGCTTTTGATGGAGCCCTGGGGAGCCCAAGGTTGCAGGCAGGGATCATGGAGACTTCTGAGACGCCCTCCACAGGGGATGCAGGCCCCGGCCGGGCTCTGTGACTCGTGTGTGGCTTTTATGGGCCGTGACCAATGGCTCAAGGCCTGGGCTGGCAGCCGCAAGCCTTCATCCTGGGCAGGAATTCTAATTAAACTGGGCTCCCGGTCTCACTTACAAAAAGCTCAGCGCCAGGCGCTGCTTTCGGGTCCCCACGCAGCTGGTCCTGTTCTTTCCTCCCACGTGCAGAGACCTGCGGCTCAGGGAGTCCCTGCTTCACCCGCCATGGGCTGCGGAGGGCCGGGGCCCAGTGCCAGTCCTTGGGGTGGGCTCTGAGCTGTGACTCAAACAGATCCTTAGAGAAAACACTTTGGATGGTCTCTTGGGTCGTTCCAGGCCTTGGCTCGATGGACGCTCGTCTCGCTCTCTGTGCCCTTCTTTGGCATTTGTTACGTTCATCTCTTGTCTTCACAATGAATCGGGTTGGTTTAGGTGTGCAGGGATCCAGGGAAACTCATGGCGCGGACTCGCTCATGCCGGTGTCTCCAAGAATCCACGGGCGGGCTTCCATTCTGCGGTTCCCAGCCCGGAGCCAGGTGGACCGTGAATTCCGAGCATCGCCGTCCCGGCTCGTGAGAAGAGCACGAGGAACGGGCGCTTTCCAGAGAGCTGGCCCGAGGGGTGGGCGGCAGTGTGCAGGAGGAAGGGACAGGGGAGCAGCGGCCTGGCACGCGGGAGCCAGAGCTGGGCGCGATCTGCGCATCCCACGGTCTTCAGTCCCGGGCGCGGCTCGCTCTGATCCCCCTGCAGCAGAGCTGGAGCTACTCTGCTCCGCTTCCACAGTCAACGCGCGGGTTGTCCCGCTGCTGCTGGTTTCCCTCCTCTCCTCAGGCCCACTCCGTCAGTCTCAGCAGGATAAATGGGAATGTGTGTGCACGTGGCTGATGGTGGTAGTGAGGGGCATGAGGGGGTCAAGTGGCCCCGGGCTTTGACCAAAGTGTACTACTGAAGCCACTCTGCCGCCACCCTGTCCCAGGGCCTCCTGTCCTGCGCACAGCCTCCCACCCCAGCTCAGCCCAGGCCTGGGCTCCCACTGACATGCCGCCCCCCGAGTCCTGCTCACGGGTGAACGAAGCGCTTGGTGCAAAACGGGGGGATGGCCTGGGTGGGAGAAGAGGTCCGAAGGGGCCGGTGCTGCCTTTTGGGACCAGAGGCTCCCTCGCTTCCGTGGGTCTGCACGAGCGAAGGCCCAGGCTCCTGGCAGACTTTCCTGCTAGTCCGGGAGACGCCTGCACCCCTAAACCCCGGGAGCGCGGCTTGCTGACCTCGGCAGGCAGGAGGGCTGAGTCGGCCTGTTGCTGGTACACATACTCAGCACAGCAGTCTGTGACCTGCCCACTTCTCGTCAAATCCAAGAAGGCGGGGACCTGCGGGCCAAACCCTTCTCCCTCTCTGGACCTCACACCCCGAGGAACTTGGACTCTGCTCAAGTTAGTAAGTTGGGGCTCCCACCCCCCAGAACTGGCTGCTGATGGAAGAAAAACCTGGATAGGAAGGAAGTGAAAAATCCAAGGAGCTGCCTGTTTTATTACTGGGAAAATGAAAGTTCTGCTGTTAACAAACATTCTTGGGGGCTTCCTGGAACTCTGTTAGAGAAGCTCTAGGCCTTTCCGCCTTGGCCGATCCGTGGGGAGGAGGAAAGAAGCGCGGACAGAAACGTCAACCTAGCGAAAGAGCTGCCTGCCTCGGTGCTTTTCTCTCCCACCTCGACGTGGGTGCTGGGCCCCGCACCACTCTTCCAGCCCCACGCCGGGGGTTGATTCCGACTCAGTTCTCTGCCCATAAGGTACTGTCGCCGCCCCTACCCAGCAATGTGCTCCTTCCTCCCCACGCCCCCACTGCTTGTCCAGGCCCACATGTCCTTCTGCAGCTGACTACGGTCCCATGACTCCCACGAGGGTTTCTCCCACTCTCTCCAACCCGTCTCCTTCAGAACTCTTGACACCCGGAGCCAGTTCCACACACATGCGAGCACTTGACTTTCCTCTAACAGTTTGATGGACATTAGTGCTGTCTTTGTGCCCTGTTGTCATCACGTGGAGAGCACAGCCGGTTGCTCAGTCAGGACAGGTTGACAGTGGATTCCCGGACAGATGGCAAGTTCTTCCCGCATACGAGGATTGGCCACGGTGCCCATTTTCCAGGGCCTACCAGACCACCAGGAAAACTGGAAGGAGGGTTCTTGGTCCTGAAATTTGGAGGTGAGACCCCAGCAGGAAGGAGAAGCAAGGCGAAAGGTGCATGTATTGGGGATAGAGCCTGGTTTGGGGGACTTCTGTAACCCCACGTCAATCCCAAGGCACCACTGGTGGCCCTTAACATGAGGATTTGTCAGGAGGTGAGTGGACAAGATATTGCCTGAGCATTCCAGGGCCACAGTTTCCTCATCTGTATGAGTCTTTGGAGTAGGTGATCTCCAGTGTCCTACGGTATGGACTGAATTGTGTCTCCCCAAAATTCATATGTTGAAGCCCTGACCCCTGATGTGGCCGTATTTGGAGATAGGGCTTTTAGGAGATAATTAAGATTAAATGAAGTCATAAGAATGGGGCCCTAATCTGATAGGGTTGGTGGCCTTATAAGAAGTCTCTCTTTTTCTCTCTCCCTGAGGAGGGGCCATGAGAGCACACAGTGAGGTGGCCATCTGCGAGCCAGAGAGCCCTCACCAAAACACAAACACTGCTGGACCTTGATCTTGTGCTTTTCACCTTCCAGAACTGTGACAAAACAAATGCCTGTTGTTTAAGCCACCCAGACTGTGGTTGTTATGGCAGCCAAAGCCGACTGATACACCTACACTTTATTCACCGTTGATTCAATAAATATTCATCGAGTGCCACTGTGTGCTGTGAACTATCTGCACTGAGGTTAGCAGTGAACATACAGATAAAAGGCCCTCCCCTCATGGATCTTACGTTCTAATGGGGAGAGACAGATTTTTTAAAAAGAGTAAAGAAGTAAAATAACAAATAGTATGTCAAATGGTGACAAGTGCTATAGAGAAAAATAAAGCAGAGAAGCGGCTAGAGAATGCTAGAGACTGTGTTTAAGCAAGGGCCTGGGTGGCTGGTGGGCTTGTTCAGGTGACCTCACCAAGAGAACTTTAAGCAAAGACCTGAAGGAGGTGAGCAAGTAATCCACATGAATATCTGAGATTTTAAAAACTTAGGTCAAAAAATATCCATTGGAATAACCAGAAAGGGTGGAGCAAGATGGTCAACTAGAGAGGTGTGGTGCTTGCCCCTCATACCCCCCCATACAAAAAGACACCTAAACAGCAAATAACTATATTTTGACCAGAATGACTGAAGTACACTGCAGAGCACCAGGAAAGTGACAAAATCCTTGTGGAGTAGGGAAGACTGGGACAGCATCAAAGAGAGCAGAGCAAAGCACCCTGCCTCTGCCTTGTGTCTCCCTGTGAGGACCAGCTTGGAGTCAGGTGGAGAGGATGCCACCACAAACACCAGCAATCCCTGCCATAAGAGAGTCCCCGGTCCTCACAGGTCCCATAACCAGCTGGAGAGTAGCTGGGAGAGTGAGCAGCTGCACGGCCTCACAGTAGAAGCCCAAGGAGGGCAAACTCCCTCCACCCACACTTAAGTGGCTACAGCACAGCACCATCGTGAAACCAAGACCTTGGCTAGATGCATCCTGCCCTGGGGGCTACTGCAAACTGGCTCCATCCATTCCGAAGCCCCACCTTCATTCTAGCACATTCACACAGGCACTGGCCCCCTGGAGCCTAAGCCAGACAGAGACTAAGACCCCAGCATCGGTACCCATGTGGCACACCCTCCCCCACAGGAGAACAGGCAGATCTGCTCAGCAGGGAGGCCGCCAATAAGGGGCAGTCCACCACATTCATGTGCACCCACCCTGCACAAACTGCTAGTCTGCTGAGCCCACAGCTGCCCATGTCAGCCTGACAGCCAATCTGGTGGTAGCTTAGCCTCCCTCCACAGCACTCCACAAAGCCACTGGGCCCTGTTGCATGAGTGTATACTTGCTCCCTGGCTGACAGCAATTGGCCAGAGGCTTTTCTTCTCCATAGCAGGCCTCTACAGAGTTGCTGGGCCTGATTACACCCTTTCAGGCTTAGTCCAGGCTCAAAAGCTGATCCAGTGGCCCTCATAGAGCTGATGGGCCTTACTGCACTGGTGTGCACCCACCCCTCGCCTGACAGAGGGCCAGGCAGTGGTGTTGCATCCACCCAATGGCCCTCTATGGAGTTGCTGGTCTCTGCTGCACCCCTGCAGGCCTTATCCGGGCTCAACAGCTGATCTGGAAGCCCTCCATAGAGCTGCCAGGCCCTGATTCACCTGTACACACCTGCTCTTTGCTTGGCAGTGGATTGAGTGGTAACTTTGGCAGGGCTCCCTAGAACTCCCTGGCCCTGCTGTGCCCCACCCCTTACACCAGCTCTTGGCCAGGCAATGGCATCCACTCTTCTGACAGGGTTTATAGAACTTCTTGACTCTCTAATCCTGCACCCAAGCACACCTGTATCCAGCCCGTAAGCTGGTCAGGCAATGCATTACCCCCTGGAAGAGACAACCTCAGAGCTGCATGCCCATGCCTGGCCTGATAGTGGGTCTGGCAGCAACTATGTGACTGAGAGAGACTACCAGACGTCCAGTTGGCTGTCTGCACCCACACATGCATGACCCAACAACCAGTCTAGAGTCTCTGACCCAGCAAAGTAGAGCCAGTGTTGGCACAAACTCCTGCAGGCTAGGCCACTAAGGCACTTGCAGACACTACTGAGGAGGCTTACAACCAAAGAAACTGCACAGGTATTATGCTGCTGAGTCCACCCAAAATGAAGGGAAATGCAAAATATCCAGCAGACACCCTAGAACCCACATACAGGAAAAAGTCATTTGCACATAAACTATTCCATAAAATTGGGAAAAGCAGCCCTCCATTAGATGCAAAGATGTCAATGTAGGAACACAAGAAACATGGAAAAGCAAGGAACATGACACTCTCAAAGGAACATGATAAGTTTCCAGTAAAAGATGAAAAAAAAAAAAGGACACTTCCAAAATTTTTGTAAAGGAATTGGAAATAATGATCTTAAGGAAACTCGATGAGATACAAGAGAAGACAGAAAAATAATTCAATGAAATCAGGAAAACAATTCATGATCTGAATGAGAAACTTAACAAAAAGATAGCTATCATGAAAAAAGAATCAGACAGAAATATTGGAGATGAAGAATTCAATAAATGAAATAAAAAATGCAATTTAGAACCTCAACAACAGATTTAGATAAAGCAGAGGAAAGAATTTCTGAACTTGAAGACAGATCTTTTGAAGTTGCTCAGTTAGAGAGAAAAAAAAAAGAAAGAAAGGAGAATGAAAAGGAATGAAGAAAACCTATAAGACATATGGGACACCATTAAGTGAACAGATTTTCAGAGGAGAAGAGGTGTTTTAGAGGGAGAAGAGAAGAAAAAGGCACAGAAACGCTGTTTAATGAGGTAATAGTTGAAAACTTCTGAAGTATTGGGACAGATACGGATATTCAGATTCAGGAAGCTCAAAAGTCCCCAGTTAAAATGAACCCAAAACAATTCTCTCTAAGACATCATAATCAAACTGTCAAAAGACAAAGACAAAGAGAGAATTGTAAACTCTGCAGGAGAAAAGCATCAAGTTACATATAAGAGAATCTCTATTAGACTATCAGCGGGTTTCTCAACAGAAGCTTACAAGCCAAGGGAGAATGGGATGATATATTCAAAGTGCTGGAAGAAAAAAGATGTCAGCCAAAAATACTTTTTCCAGCAAAGATGTCCTTCAGAAATCAGGAAGAAATAAAAACCTTCTCAGGCAAGCAAAAGCTGAGGGAATTCACCACTACTAGACCAGCCATACAAGAAATGCTTAAGAGAGTGCTACCACTGGAAATAAAAAGATGGTAATTATTATCATGAAGATGTGAAAAAGTACAAAACTCACCTGTAGAGGTAAATTCATAATTCAAAATCAGAACACTCCAGTGAAGAAATGGTGCTATGTAAATCCTTCAATTCTCTAATATGAAGGTTTAAAGACAAAATGGCCAAAAAGAATAGCTACAATTTAGTGGCTAAGGAACATACAATAGATAGAAACATAAATTAAGGCAACAAAAATATAATTTTGTGGGGATGGGAGTCTAGAGTATTTTCATGGTACCAAAATTAAGTTGCTATCAGCTTAAAATAGCTTATTATAAGTACAAGACTCATTTTGTGAGCCCCAAGGTGATGATGAAAAAAAGATATTACAGTAGACACACAAGTGAGAAAGAGAAAAAAACAAAGCTTAGCACCACAGAAAAAAACCAATCCATTGAGGTAAACAACAAGAGAAAAAGAAAGGAAATAAGGATCTACAAAACAACCAGAAAATTAACAAAATAGCAGGAATACATTCTCACATGTCAGTAATAACCTTGAATGTAAATGGATTAAACTCTCCAATTAAAAATACAGAGTGGTCAAATGAATTAGAAAACAAGACCCAATGATTTGCTGCCTACAAGAGACTCACATGACTATTAAAGACAAACATAGGCTAAAAACAAAGAGCTGGAAAAAGATACTCCATGCAAATGGAAACCAAAAGTGAGTGGGAGTAGCCATACTTATAACAGATAAAATAGACTTTAAATCAAAAATTGTAAAAAGAGACTATATTAATCTGTTTCTGTTGCTTATAATGAAATACAGAGAACTGGGTATTTTATAAAGAAAATAAAATTTATTGCCTACAGTTTCTGAGGCTGGGAAGTCCAAAGTCCAGAGAACACATCTGGTGAGAGCCTTGATGGTGGTGACAGTGATGTCAGAGTATTACATTGCAAAAATGGTGGAGCAGAGTGAGAGAGAGAGAGAGAGAGAGAGAGAGAGAGACTAACCTCCTCATTCACTTTCTTTTTCAAACCATGCCCATGGCCACCAGTTTTAATCCATCCACTACAGTGTGGTCCTACAATCTAATCACCTCTTCAAAGCCCCACCTTTCAATTACCATAATAGGATTTTCCACCATCTGAACACTGTAACAGTGGGGTCAAGTTTTGAGGGGACACTCAATCCAAGGCAGAGACAAAGAAGGTCATTATATAATGATAAAGGCATCAATTCAACAAGAGGAGATAACAATTGTGAATATCTATGTACCCAACACTGGAGCACCCAGATATATAAAAGCAAACATTGTTAGGCCTAAGGGAGGAGAAATTGCAGTTCAGTAATAGTTGGGGACTTTAACACCCACTTTAAACAATGGAAAGATCATCTTCACAGAAAATAAACAAAGAAACATCTGACTTAAACTGCACCATAGACCAAATGGACCTTACAGACATTTACAGAATATTCCACCCAATAGCTGCAGAATACACATTCTTCTCAACTGCACATGAAACATTCTCCAGGATAGATCATATGTTAGGACACAAAACAAGAGTACAGAAATTTAAAAGAATAGAGGTCATATTAACTATCTTTTCCAACCACAATGGTATAAAACTAGAAATCAATGAGAAAGACTCCAGAAACTTTACAAATACATGGAAATTAAACAATATGCTCCTGAGCAACCAATGAGTAAATGTGGAAATTTAAAAATTCCTTGGGACAATCGAGAATGGAAACACATCATACCAAACCTATGGAACATGGCAAAAGCAGTTCTAAGAGGAAAGTTTATAGCAATAAATGCCTATACCCCAAAAGAAGATAAATTTCTAATAAAAAACCTAATGAGGCACCGAAAGGAACTAGATAAATAACAACAAACTAAACCCAAAATTGACAGAAGAAAAGAAATAATAAAGCTCAGAGCAGAAATAAGTGAAATAGAAACTTTAAAAAGATTTGAAAGGATTGGTGAAATGAAGAGTTAGCTTTTTTTGAAAAGATAAACA
Organism: Cynocephalus volans; assembly: GCF_027409185.1. Taxonomy (NCBI): domain Eukaryota; kingdom Metazoa; phylum Chordata; class Mammalia; order Dermoptera; family Cynocephalidae; genus Cynocephalus; species Cynocephalus volans. The sequence goes on from NC_084472.1 coordinate 109,802,488, forward strand.
AAATTTACAAACCTGTAGCTAGACTAACCAAGAAAAAAAGAGAGAAGGTTCAAATAAATAAAATCAGAAATGTGAAAGATCTTACAACTGATACCATGGAAATATAAAGGATTATGTATTAGTCCATTTCTGTTGCTTATAACAAAATACCTGAAACTGGGTAATTTATAAAGAAATAGAATTTATTTCTTACAGTTTCAGATGCTGGGAAGTCCAAAGTCCAGGAAACACATCTGTTGAGGGTCTTGTCTTGGTGGTAACATGATATTACACGGCAAAATGGCAGAAGCAGAGAGAGAGTAACCTCCTTACTGGCTCTTCTTTAAAAGAAGAGCCCTCAGAACCACACCCATGACTACCATTAAACCACCAGATGGATTAATACATTCACTATCACATGGTCCTCACAAGCTAATCACTTCATCAAGGCCCCACCTTTCAATTACCATAATGGTTTTCCCACCTGCTTAACACTGTCACAGTGGGTGTTAAGTTTCTAGTACCTGGACTTTGGGGAACACAATTCAATCCATAACAGATTATGAGAAACTATTATTACATATGCCAAAAATTTTGATAACATAGAAGAAATGGATAAATTCCTGGAAAAATAAAATTTGCAAAGATTAAATTAGGAAGAAGTAGAAAATCTAAACAGACCAATAACAAGTGAGGAAATTGAATCAGTAATACAAAATTTTTCATTAAATAAAAGCCCAGGACCTGATGGTTTTACTGCTGAATTCTACCAAACATTTAAAGAAGAACTAATACCATTCTCTTCAGATTATTTCAAAAAATTGAGGAGGGAATGCTCTCCAACTCATTTCATGAGGCCAGCATTACTCTGATTTCAAAACCAGACAAGGACATAACAACAAAAAAAGTACAGGCCAATATCCCTGATGAACATAGATGCAAAAATTCTCAACAAGCTGCTAGCAAACTGAGTCCAGCAGCACATTGAAAAGATTGTTCATTATGATCAAGTGGTATTTATCCCAGGTATGCAAGAATGGCTTAACGTATGCAAATTGATAAATGTACACCACATTAACAGAAAGAAAGACAAAAACCATATGATCATTTCAACTGATGCAAAAATGCACTTGACAAAATTCAACATTCCTTCAATAATAAAAATTCTTTAAAAACGAAGTATTGAAGTATGTGCCTCAATAAAATAAAGGTTATATATGACAAACCCACACCTAACATCATACCAAATGGTGAAAAACTGAAAGTTTTCCCTCTTAGATCAAGAACAAAATATAGATGCCCACTTTCACCATTTCTGTTCAACATAATACTGGAAGTCCTAGCCAGAGAAATTAGACAAAAGAAAGAAATAAAATGCATCCAAATTGGAAAGGAAAAAGTCAAATTGTCCTTGTTTGCAGATGGCATGATCTTATATATAGAAAACCCTAAAGAATCCACCAAAATACTGTTAAAACTAATGAACACATTCAGTAAAGTTGCAGGATACATAATTAACATACAAAAGTCAGTAGCATTTCTATGTACTAATAGCAAACTATCTGAAAAAGAAACCAAGAACACAATTTGTTTAACAATAACTATGAAAAAAATTAATACCTAGAAATCAACTTAATCAAGGGGGTAAAAGTCTTCTACAATGAAAACTATAAAACTTTGAAGAAAGAAATTGAAGAGGATATAAATAAATGGAAAGATATCCCATGTTCATATATTAGAAGAATTAGTCTTGTTAAAATGACTCTTCTACTCAAAGTGATCTACAGATTTAATGTAATCTATATCAAAATACCAATGACACTCTTCATTGAAATAGAAAAAGCAATCCTAAAATTCACATGGAACCAAAAAAGACCCTGAATAGCCAAAGCAATCCTGAAGAAAATGAACAAAGTTGGAGGCATTATAGTATGTGACTTAAAATTATACTACAAAGCTATAGTAACCAAAACGGCATGGTACTGGCATAAAAACAGATACTCGGACCAATGGAACAGAATAGAGAGCCCAGAAAAAATTCACACACCTACAGCCAACAGATCTTTGACAAAGGTGCCAAGAATACACATTGGGGAAAAGACACTGTCTTCAGTAAATGGTGCTGGAAAATTGGATATCCACATGCAGAAGAATGAGACTAGACTCCTACCTCTCACCATATACTAAAATGAACTCAAAATGGATAAAAGGTTTAAATGTAAAACTCAAAACTATGAAACTACTAGAAGAAAACATAAGGGAAATGATTCACAACATGGAGTTGGGCAAGGATTTTTAAAATTAGACTTTGAAAGCACAAGTGATAAAAGAAAAAAATAGTCAAGTAGCTTAAATCAAACTAAAAACTGTACATGTGACAAGGCGTGAATATCAAGAATATATAAGGAACTTAAACAACTCAATGATGAAAAAGCAAATAACCCAACTGAGAAACAAGCAGAGGATCTTAATAGACATTTCTCAAAAGAAGACAAACAAATGGCAACAGGCACATGAAAAATGCTCAACATCACTAATCGTCAGGGAAATGCAGTCAAAACCCAATGAGTTACCACCTTACTCTAGTCAGAATGGCCTTAATCAAAAACACAAAAGGAAACCAATGTAGGCAAGAATGTGGAGAAAGGGAGCACTTGCACACTGTTGGTGGAGTGTGAACCAGTGCAGCCATTATGGAAAACAGTTTGGAGGTTCCTTGAAATATTTAAAACAGAACTATCATATGATCCAGCAATCCCACTACTGGGGATATACCCAAAGGAATGGAAATCATCATGTTGAAGGGACACCTGCACCCCCATGTTTATTGCAGCACAATTTACAATAGCCAAGATATGGAATCAAACTAATTATCCAATAGTGGATGAATGGATTTTTAAAATGTGGCATATATACACAATGGAATACTATTTAGCCATCAAAAAGAATGAAATCCTGTCACTTGCAGCAACATGGATGGACTTGGATGTCATTATGTTAAGTGAAGTAAGCCAGGCACAGAAAGACAAATACCACACGAACTTGTTCATATACGGAATTAAAAAAAAAAAAGTTTGATGTTATACAGAGAGTCGAACAGTGGTTACCTGCAACTGGGGAGGGGAGGGGGGAAGGAAAAACCTGGAGGGTTTGGCCAATGGGTACAAAATTACACTTAGATAGGAGGAATAAGTTCTGGTGTTCTATTGTGCATTTGGGTGACTGTGGTTGACAGTTAAATTTTGTATATTACATAATTGCTGGAGGAGTGGCTTGACTATTTGCACCACAAAGAAATTATAAATAAATGAGGTGATGGATACATTAACTACCCTGATCAGATAATTATACAACTTATGTATGTATCAAAAGATTGGATTGTATCCCATAGGCATGTATGATTATAATGTATCGATTAAAATTTTGAAAATCTAATAACCTTGTCCACGTTACAAAGAAATCCATTGTACAAGTAAAAGGCATGGAAACTGAAGTCTAACATTGGTTCGTAATTTAGGAATTTAGTTGGTTGCAAGTTCACCAAGAATCCTGAGTGTCCTGTTGCTGCTCAAAAACTTAATGTTATATTAGTGGAAGTATAGTGGCCAGATAAGGGTGGTGACATTACAGCTGTGTGGAGACTGTCACATAGATACAGCTCTATCTGTACTGGAAGACTCTGTGAGAGGGCTCGCTGCGTGTAGATACAGTGTGCAGAACAAGGACCAATGGGCAATAATTCAAAACTCAAGTCAGTGCCAACAATGCAGCAGGAACCAGACAGGTGTGTTTGGTAACTAGGCTTTCCCTAGGATGGGTGGAGAACGGTGTGAACCAGTACAGGGGTTGGAGGAGGGTGATGAACTGTCACATATCAAACATTCTGTAGAAGAGAAGCCTGCCCTGGGGACAAGGAGGGACTGACGGTGTGTTGGCTCAGTCATCTGTAAGAGGTCAGTCAGAATGTGCATGAAACACTGCGTCATAATGGGAAGTTAGTGGACCAGAAGATGGAAGCCTCTTCTCTGTCACTTAGCCTCTCGGAGTTTCAGTTGCCTCCTATACAAGATGTGGGATAACGACACCTTTCCTGTTCAAGGGCAGGGGACGAACATGATTGCTTGAGGGTCTTTCCAGCTCAAGGATCCACTAGTCTAAGTTTCAAGAAGGGAGACTGCAGCACATCACAGAGAAGAGCATTTCCAACCCCAAGTGCTGTCTGACTATGGAAGGGTTATCTTGTCAACGGATTTGTTTCAGTAAGGGCTGGAAGACGTCTAATGAGATGCCACAGAGACTAGATGACCTCCGAGATCGCTTCAGCACTCAGGGTCTTCTGTGAGACTGTGACTCATGTGTCTCTTTGCTCCTTTCTTTTCTTCACCCCCTATTAGCCATTTATGGCCAAAGGCGAGCCCATATTATGCCCTAGTGTGAAAACCAGAACACAGCATACAGCCAAGTCAACTGTAAGGTTCTCCAGCTTCCCAACTTGCCGGTTGTTACCATTTGCCTCTTGGGTATGGAACACGGTTTGTTTCTCAGGGTCCAGGTCCTTCAGTCATGGAAGCTTAAATAGGGTAAGACATATTCTGGCAAAGACAGCTGTGAGCTGGGGGCTTGCTAAGGGGGGGTGTTTGATGGGGACAGAGCCAAGAGCTACTGAATCAAAGGACAGGCCCAGGAGTGACGAGGGGCTCACTGCCCTTCCTGGGTTCTTGCCCAAGCTTCCCTCATCTCTCCATTAACTGCTCACCTGTCTTCCTCCAGAGCCTCACCTGTGTGACGTCCTAGTGGGCATCTTCATGGATTCACAGATCCTAATATTTCTGATCTGGAAGGGTCTTTTGAGAATATATAGTTCAGTGTTTCCCCAAATGTCAGTCTTCGCACAGCACTTTCACCGTTTTTGCCATACATGTATGCCAAGTGTCCTATTATTTATTCATAGTTTTATTTAAATTGAGACTTTTCAAAACCCTGCACGTTTTTTTATATTCCCAACATAAATAGAAAACTAGCCTTACTTGCCCTACATTTAAGACAACCGTGATTGTATGTTTGCCCGTGTACCATGTAAAATAATCCCAAGTTCCTTGTCATAGCGCGCCCATGTACCGTACTCGAGAAGCATGACCTGCCGCAGCCCTCTTCCTGGACAGATAAGGCCACTAAGCCCAGAAAGGTGGAGCTTCTTGCTCAAATTCCACAGATGGTGAGAGCCCAGAGTCTGCTCGCAGTCAAAGACCGCTGGCTCATTCGACCTCAGCCTCTCCAGCCAAAGCTGGTTGGGGTTAAAGATATTTACCACCTGTGTTAGTTTCCCAGGCGCGATGTGCCACAGAGCAGGCGGGCTTCAAACAACAGAAATTTTTTGTTCCACAGTTCTGGGGGCTCCAAGTGTAAAATCAAGGTGTTGACAGAGCCATGCTTCCTCTGAGCCTGCGGGGGCATCCTCCCTCACCGCTTCCATCTTTGGGCCGCCTTAGATGTTCCTCGGCTTGTGGCAGCGCAACTCCAGGCTCTGCCTCTGTCTTCACGTGGTGTTCTCCCTGTGTATGTCTGTGTCGTGGCCATCTTCCTGTAAGGACACCAGTCACATTGGATTAGTGCCTACCAGACTCCAGTGTGGCTTCACCTTAACTTACCGAATTACATCTGCAATGACTCTATTGCCAAAAATGATCCCATTCTGAGGTATTGGGGCTTAGAACTTCAACATAACTTTTTTCTTTTTCTTTTTGGTGGTGGCGGGGGAGGGAAATACAACTCAACCTATAACACCATCCCAAAGGGACTTGAGTCTAATTGGGCACGTTGAAAGACCCCAGATACATGATAAATAAAATATAAATGATGGAATTACATGCATTGATAAAATAGTAACTTGCATTTGTATTGTGCATTGTGATTGGCAAGCACCATCTCATTGCTTCCTTGCTATGGCTCTCTAAAGTAAACAGGTACGTCCGATTGTCACAGTAATGGTCCCTGGTGAATCATCCTTCCTGTATCTATGCCCCTTTGATGTTGATTCTGGGCTTGGCCATGCACCTTGCTTTGCTCAATCAGATATTAGCAAATGTGATGCAAGCATAGGCTTGAAAAGTGCTTGTGTGTTGGAGATTTGCCTTCTCTTGTTGCTAGAAACTCTTGCGGTGTTATGTCAAGAAACCTGGATTAACACACAAAGGATGAGACGTCCTGGAGCAGAGACAAGCTGTCTCAGTTGAGGCCCCCTAAACCAACTGGCCTCTGGCTGAACTGGCAGCTGACTGCAGCTGCATGAGTGAGCACAGGCAAGACCAGCAGAAGAACTACCTGCTGAACGCCCCCAATGACTGACTCAGGATCACGAACAAATAAAGTGGTTGTATTGAGCCACTAATTTTAGGGGTGGTTTGTTACTCAGCTATACATAATTGATTACAGCAGATATCACTGTTATTTTATCAATGAAGAAACTGATTCCCCAAGGATTTTATTGACTTGCTCATCAGATTAAGGACTGGAAAGAAAGGGAAAGCCCCATCCTTCTTTGGTGCAAGAATCCAGTGGTTGAACATGGTGCTATGAACATTTCTATGTTGGCTAACCAATAATAAGTGATGGAGTTGGAGAAATTCTAGAAGAGAGGAATAAAGTCTTTTGGAAGATGAAGTCTAGCTTAGTATAAAGACTCCGAAGAGATGGAGACTGGAAAAATCAGATGTGTGAGAGCTGGGAGAAGCAAAGGTGGCAGAAATGTGGTGGAAAGGTGGACATGGACATGGCTGCCAGATCTGAGAACCACAAAACTGGGGGGCAAGAGGGCAATTTTAGGATAAATAAAGAAAAGGGTGACTTTTCATAGTGGACACTAAATTAATGGGATTTGTTACTTTCAGATGTGGTGTAGGCTTAAGATATAATCTAATCACATCTATTGAAGACCTATTATATGCTAGGCACTAATCGAGGAGGCGGAGATTCAGAAATTACTAGAACACGGTCAGTTCTGTCACACTCCAAGCACAGAGACAGATGTGGAGGTCAATCAATCAACACATGCCTACTGAGTACTAGCATGTGCCAGTGCTGCAGATAGACAGGTGAGCAAAGCAGAACAACTTGCTTCTCTCCTCCTGGAGCTCACAGCTTGTTGGAGGAGGCAGGAATTAGAAAACTCACCAATCAATACATGACTGATTATTCACTGGTGAGCATGGAGTTGTAAGACAGAAGTACAGGAAGCCTTAGGAATATATAAAAGGGAGTCATTTTCTAGGCTGGGGAGTCATAAAATCCCCCTGAGGAATTTAAGCTTAAGCTGACAATGGGAGGCTGGCTGGGGTGTGGCTGGCAAAGATAGAGGGAGAACACTCACAGGAGAAACACCATGTGGCAAAGTGGGGAAGGGGATGGCTTGAGGAACTGAAGATGCCCAGGAGGCCTGTGTGGGAGGGCACGAGAAGGCGAGACTGGGCGAGAGCAGGTCCTTCTCTGTGCTGCTCTGCAGCCCAGGAGGCTGACAACTGAAGGCTGCACTGCCTGGGCTCCCCAGCCCTCTGGCTTCCAGGTGAGTCTGAGCAATGGGAAGCCTCAGCAGAAGAACAGGACAGACGGGAGGGAAGTCGTGGCGTTTCTCCTGCTGTCACTGTGTGGGGGCTGAGATTCTGGGAGTGGCCTCATATCCATGGCTCCAGCCTTTTTGGTTGTGATAACACCTTTTGTTCCCTCTGACCATTCAAGCCCAGGTGTCACAATGACTTCTTACATTTGCTGGTCCCGAGTGCCTTAACCTCTCTTCTTGTTTTTCTCAACTTTTGTAAATAGACCCTTCATTGAGCCATCTGCAAAATCCCAGTTAAGGGTGCTTTGATTGTTAATTTTATGTGTTAACTTGATTGGGCTAAGGGATGCCCAGATAGCTGGTTAAACATTATTTCTGGATGTGTCTGTGAGGGTGTTTCTGGAAGAG